>NW_020706487.1:0-3279 GCF_002925995.2 Terrapene triunguis
AACCCTCGCTCTTGCTAATGGAGGTGGGAAGAGAAGCAAACTCCAGGGCTGAGGGCCCTTGGCTGGAACGCCTGGTCTGTCTCCAGCCCCTCCCAGTGCAGCTGTGGGTCAGGGTATTAACTCAGTGGGGATCACCACTGCAGTCCTGTTTCTTTGAGCCTCATGCCCCAGCTCCTGGCACGGAGGCAATATGCACAGTGAGGAACCAGAGCGGTGCTGTGACAAGCGGTGTCCTGGGCTCTCATTTCAGGGAGTGCCCTGGCGTCCCAGTGTCATAGAATCTCAGGTTGGAAGGGACGTCAGGAGGTATCTATTCCAACCCCCTGCTCAAAGCAGGACCAATTCCCAACTAAATCATCCCAGCCAGGGTTTTGTCAAGCCTGACCTTAAAAACCTCTAAGGAAGGAGATTCCACCACCTCCCTAGGTAACCCATTCCAGTGCTTCACCACCCTCCTAGTGAAATAGTGTTTCCTAATATCCAACCTAGACCTCCCCCACTGCAACTTGAGACCATTGCTCCTTGTTCTGTCATCTGCCACCACTGAGAACAGCTGAGCTCCATCCCCTTTGGACTCTCCAATTTGTCCACATCCTTTCTGTAATGGGAGGCCCAAAACTGGATGCAATACTCCAGCTGTGGCCTCACCAGTGCCAAATAGAGAGGAATGATCACCTCCCTCCATCTGCTGGCAATGCCCCTACTAATGCAGCCTAATATGTCGTTAGCCTTCTTGGCAACAAGGACACACTGTTGACTCACATCCCGCTTCTCGTCCACTGTAACCCCCAGGTCCTTTTCTGCAGAACTGCTGCTTAGCCACTCTGTCCCCAGCCTGTAGCAGTGCATGGGATTCTTCCGTCCTAAGTGCAGGACTCTGCGCTTGTCCTTGTTGAACCTCATCAGATTTCTTTTGGCTCAATCCTCTAATTTGTCTAGATCACTCTGGACCCTATCCCTACCTTCCAGCGTATCCACCTCTCCCCCCAGCTTAGTGTCATCCCCGAACTTGCTGAGGGTGCAGTCCATCCCATCGTCCAGATCATTAATGAAGATGTTGAACAAAACCGGCCCCAGGACCGACCCTTGGGGCACTCCGCTTGATACCGGCTGCCAACTAGACATGGAGGCATTGATCACTACCTGTTGAGCCTGACAATCTAGCTCAGTGGTTCTCAAACAGTACGTCCCTCGGCCCGCGCCGCTTCCTGCAGCTCCCATTGGCCCGGAGCGGCGAACCGCGGCCACTGGGAGCTGTGATTGGCCGAACTTGCGGACACGGCAGGTAAACAAACCAGCCCGGCCCGCCAGGGGCTTTCCCTGAACAAGTGGCGGGCCTAGTTTGAGAACCACTGATCTAGCCAGCTTTCTATCCACCTTACAGTCCATTCATCCAGCCCATACTTCTTTAACTTGGCGGCAAGAATACTGTGGGAGACCATATCAAAAGCTTTCCTAAAGTCAAGGAATAACACATCCACTGCTTTCCCCTCATCCACAGAGTCAGTTATCTCCTCATAGAAGGCAATCAGGTTGGTCAGGCATGACTTGCCGTTGGTGAATCCATGCTGACTGTTCCTGATCACTTTCCTCTCCTCCAAGTGCTTCACAATGGATTCCCTGAGGCCCTGCTCCACTCTGCCGCTGAGTGCAATGCTGCCAGTCTGCCGAGGCCAAGCACACGAGCCTCAGCCCCTAGCCAAGCGTCGCAGTGCTCTGTCGCAGGGAGAGCAGGCGCCTGCCCATGCTCCCATCCTGGACCTCGTTCTTACAAGGCTTTGGGACGTACCCTAAAGGAGTGATCGTCCCTTCAGCAGGGCCCACCCCAGCTTTCAGGCACCTCAGCAAACCTGCCGCTGCCAGCCCTGGCGATTGCGCGTCCCCACGACTCTGAGCGCTTTGACGGGGGCAAGATGCCGCCGGCCACGCACCTCACCACGCCAGTGCTGGGGGGCGTCTACTCTGGGCCTTTTCACTTAGGGCGGGACGGACTTTAATGTGATTAGCGCATCCATGGGGCGCGTCCCCCCCACATGGGGATGTCCTACTTCACTGCTTGCTCTGTACGGGGCAAAGGCCTGGATTCCCCAGGCTGCACAGCTCAGCGAGAGAGTGGGGCTGATGGCTGGGCGCCAGTCCTGGCGCTATGGGACACAGGCAGTGATGGCGTCTCCCTGCCCCGTCACTGGGGTACCGCAGTGGGCGCTCCCGCAGCAGAGCCACGGAGCCGTAGGGCGGTACTGTGGGCGCTCCACACAGCGCCAGCCAGGGGGGTCTGTCGCTGCAGGTCCCCCAGCCCGCTGAGCGGTGCGAGCCCGGGCGCCGGGAGCATTCATCTGTCAGCCCAGCGGCAGCAGGGCTGGGGGCGGCCGAGCTGCGGTAGTACTATGGCTGAGTGCAGGCTCGTGTGTGTCACTAACACAACTCTGACCCGAGTCTCACAGTGCCTGGGACACGCGGCAGGTGAGGAAACTGAGGCCCGCAGAAAGGGACATGACATGGGCTTAGACCCCCAAGAACTCTGGGGCCTGCTCTCAGCTGGCGCCTCTCGCAGGGGAAGGGCCATGGCTGTGTGGCCAGCTTAGGGCTGATTGTTTTCTAGAGGGAGGCGTGAAAAGCCCTTTGGCCCTGCAGGGCAGCCCGGGAGTCTTGCCAAAGTCTAAAAACCAGCACTGACTTCCCCACCTCCCCTAGGGTTGCCAACTGTCTAATCACACAAACCTAAAACCTTTGCCATGTCCCATCCCCAAGTCCCCACTCCGCTCACTCCATCCCCCGCCCGTCGCTTGCTCTCCCCCACCCTCACTCACTTTCACCCGGCTGGGGCAGGGGGTTGGGATGCGGGCTCTGGGCTGGGGCCAAGGCGTTTGGAGTGCGGGAGGGAGCTCCAAGCTGAGCCTGGGGTGGGAGAGTGGGGTGCAGGAGGGGGTGCGGGCTCTGGGAGGGGGCTCCAGGCTGTGGCAGGGGATTGGGGAGTGAGGAGTGCAGGCTCTGGGCGGGAGTTTGGGCACAGGAGGGGGCTCCAGGCTGCGGCAGGGTGTTGGGGTGCGGGAGGGGGTGAGGGGTGCGGGCTCTGGCCTGGAGGCAGTTACCTCCGGCGGCTCCTGGTCGGCGGCACAACGGAGCTAAGGCAGGCTCCCTGCCTGCCCTGGCCTGCGCTGCTTCCAAACGGCCGGCACGTCCCTGTGGCCCCTGGGGGGGCAGGGATCTCCATTTGCTGCCTGCGCCCCCGAGCACCGACTCCACAATTCCCATTGGCTGGGAACTGCGGTCAATGGG
>NW_020706488.1:0-1926 GCF_002925995.2 Terrapene triunguis
AACCCTCGCTCTTGCTAATGGAGGTGGGAAGAGAAGCAAACTCCAGGACTGAGGGCCCTTGGCTGGAACGCCTGGTCTGTCTCCAGCCCCTCCCAGTGCAGCTGTGGGTCAGGGTATTAACTCAGTGGGGATCACCACTGCAGTCCTGTTTCTTTGAGCCTCATGCCCCAGCTCCTGGCACGGAGGCGATACACACAGTGAGGAACCAGAGCGGTGCTGTGACAAGCGGTGTCCTGGGCTCTCATTTCAGGGAGTGCCCTGGCGTCCCAGTGTCATAGACTCATAGAATCTCAGGTTGGAAGGGACATCAGGAGGTATCTATTCCAACCCCCTGCTCAAAGCAGGACCAATTCCCAACTAAATCATCCCAGCCAGGGCTTTGTCAAGCCTGACCTTAAAAACCTCTAAGGAAGGAGATTCCACCATCCCCGTAGGGAACCCATTTCAGTGCTTCACCACCCTGCTAGTGAAATAGTGTTTCCTAATATCCAACCGAGACCTCCCCCACTGCAACTTGAGACCATTACTCCTTGTTCTGTCATCTGCCACCACTGAGAACAGCTGAGCTGAGCTCCATCCCCTTTGGACTCTCCAATTTGTCCACATCCTTTCTGTAATGGGAGGCCCAAAACTGGATGCAATACTCCAGATGTGGCCTCACCAGTGCCAAATAGAGAGGAATGATCACCTCCCTCCATCTGCTGGCAATGCCCCTACTAATGCAGCCTAATATGCCGTTAGCCTTCTTGGCAACAAGGGCACACTGTTGACTCACATCCCGCTTCTCGTCCACTGTAACCCCCACGTCCTTTTCTGCAGAACTGCTGCTTAGCCAGTCGGTCCCCAGCCTGTAGCAGTGCATGGGATTCTTCCGTCCTAAGTGCAGGACTCTGTGCTTATCCTTGTTGAACCTCACCAGATTTCTTTTGGCTCAATCCTCTAATTTGTCTAGGTCACTCTGGACCCTATCCCTACCTTCCAGCGTATCCACCTCTCCCCCCAGCTTAGTGTCATCCCCGAACTTGCTGAGAGTGCAATCCATCCCATCGTCCAGATCATTAATGAAGATGTTGAACAAAACCGGCCCCAGGACCGACCCTTGGGGCACTCCGCTTGATACCAGCTGCCAACTAGACATGGAGCCATTGATCACTACCCGTTGAGCCCGACGATCTAGCTCAGTGGTTCTCAAACTAGGGCCGCTGCAGGAAGCAGCGTCCAGTATGTTCCTCGGCCCGCGCCGCTTCCTGCCACTCCCATTGGCCCGGAGCGGCGAACCGCGGCCACTGGGAGCTGTGATTGGCCGAACCTGCGGACACGGCCGGTAAACAAACCAGCCCGGCCCGCCAGGGGCTTTCCCTGAACAAGCGGCAGGCCTAGTTTGAGAACCACTGATCTAGCCAGCTTTCTATCCACCTTACAGTCCATTCATCCAGCCCATACTTCTTTAACTTGCCGGCAAGAATACTGTGGGAGACCGTATCAAAAGCTTTGCTAAAGTCAGGATATATCACATCCACCGCTTTCCCCATATCCACAGAGCCAGGTATCTCCTCATAGAAGGCAATCAGGCTGGTCAGGCATGACTTGCCCTTGGTGAATCCATGTTGACTGTTCCTGATCACCTTCCTCTCCTCCAAGTGCTTCACAATGGATTCCCTGAGGCCCTGCTCCACTCTGCCGCTGAGTGCAATGCCGCCAGTCTGCCGAGGCCAAGCACACGAGCCTGAGCCCCTAGCCAAGCGTTGCAGTGCTCTGTCACAGGGAGAGCAGGCGCCTGCCCATGCTCCCATCCTGGACCTCGTTCTTACAAGGCTTTGGGACGTACCCTATGTCACGGACTCACAGATCGTGCCCACTCTTGGCCCCGTGCGGTCCGTGGGGGGTGCCCCTTTTAGTGAGACAGCCCTTCTCGGGGGTCCACTC
>NW_020706489.1:0-2269 GCF_002925995.2 Terrapene triunguis
GGGTGCCCCTTTTAGTGAGACAGCCCTTCTCGGGGGTCCACTCTCTCTCGGGGTCCGGCCCCTCCACCTCCTGGATCCGCACCTCTCTGAGCCTTAGCACGTCTGTCTCTGCCGTGGGCCCCCTCAGGGAGTCCACTCGCTCTGGACCCCCGGGGCCTCCACCCCCGAAGGGGTTGATGCCACCCTGTTCTCTAGACCGGAGTGACTCTCAGCCAGCATGAAACAGGAGGGTTTATTGAGAGTTGAACACAGCACAGGAAACTCTCTGACCCTCAGGCCTGGCCTCCCTCAGCCCAGCACATCCCAGTCTCTCTGCCTCCAGGTGGGCTCTGCCTGCTCCCCCCTTCAGCTCCGAGCCTCCCTGCTCCCAGCTGGGCATCTGAGATCACCGGCCCCAGGCCCCGCCTCTGTCCATTGTGTTCCCTCCAGGTAAACAGGGTCGTAAACCGGGGCCTCCCCTCCTGCTTCTCCCTCTGGCTGGAACCGGCTGGTTAGGTCACTGGGTCCTCACTCTGCAGCCCATTGTCCTCCCACTGGCCAGAACCGGCTGCGTCTCCTCAGCTGGGCCTCCGGGTCACCAGGTCACCGGTCGCTGGGGTATCCATCCTCCCGGCCACCGGATGGGTCCCCGCGTCCTCTCTCCGGTCCTCTGCAAAACACACTCCCTCTCCCCTCACCTCGTTAAACCAGTAACACCCAGGGAAACTGAGTCCCACCCCCTCTGCATGCAAACCATTGAAACCCCACAGAAAACAAGAAAACCCCTCACTTCGTCACACCCTAAAGGAGTGATCGTCCCTTCAGCAGGGCCCACCCCAGCTTTCAGGCATCTCAGCAAACCTGCCGCTGCCAGCCCTGGCGATTGCGCGTCCCCACGACTCTGAGCGCTTTGACGGGGGCAAGATGCCGCCGGCCACGCACCTCACCACGCCAGTACTGGGGGGTGTCTACTCTGGGCCTTTTCACTTCCAGCGGGACGGACTTTAATGTGATTAGCGCATCCATGGGGCGCGTCCCCCCCACATGGGGACGTCCTACTTCACTGCTTGCTCTGTACGGGGCAAAGGCCTGGATTCCCCAGGCTGCACTGCTCAGCGAGAGAGTGGGGCTGATGGCTGGGCGCCAGTCCTGGCGCTATGGGACGCAGGCAGTGATGGCGTCTCCCTGCCCCGTCACTGGGGTACCGCAGTGGGCGCTCCCACAGCAGAGCCACGGAGCCGTAGGGCGGTACTGTGGGCGCTCCACACAGTGCCAGCCAGGGGGGTCTGTCGCTGCAGGTCCCCCAGCCCGCTGAGCGGTGCGAGCCCGGGCGCCGGGAGCATTCATCCGTCAGCCCAGCGGCAGCAGGGCTGGGGGCGGCCGAGCTGCGGTAGTGCTATGGCTGAGTGCAGGCTCGTGTGTGTCACTAACACAACTCTGACCCGAGTCTCACAGTGCCTGGGACACGTGGCAGGTGAGGAAACTGAGGCCCGCAGAAAGGGACATGACATGGGCTTAGACCCCCAGGAACTCTGGGGCCTGCTCTCAGCTGGCGCCTCTCGCAGGGGAAGGGCCATGGCTGTGTGGCCATCTTAGGGCTGATTGTTTTCTAGAGGGAGGCGTGAAAAGCCCTTTGGCCCTGCAGGGCAGCCCGGGAGTCTTGCCAAAGTCTAAAAACCAGCACTGACTTCCCCACCTCCCCTAGGGTTGCCAACTGTCTAATCACACAAACCTAAAACCTTTGCCACGTCCCATCCCCGAGTCCCCACTCCGCTCACTCCATCCCCCGCCCGTCACTTGCTCTCCCCCACCCTCACTCACTTTCACCCGGCTGGGGCAGGGGGTTGGGATGCGGGCTCTGGGCTGGGGCCAAGGCGTTTGGAGTGCGGGAGGGAGCTCCAGGCTGAGCCTGGGGTGGGAGAGTGGGGTGCAGGAGGGGGTGCGGGCTCTGGGAGGGGGCTCCAGGCTGTGGCAGGGGATTGGGGAGTGAGGAGTGCAGGCTCTGGGCGGGAGTTTGGGCACAGGAGGGGGCTCCAGGCTGCGGCAGGGTGTTGGGGTGCGGGAGGGGGTGAGGGGTGCGGGCTCTGGCCTGGAGGCACTTACCTCCAGCGGCTCCTGGTCGGCGGCACAACGGAGCTAAGGCAGGCTCCCTGCCTGCCCTGGCCTGCACTGCTTCCAAACGGCCGGCACGTCCCTGTGGCCCCTGGGGGGGCAGGGATCTCCATTTGCTGCCTGCGCCCCCAAGCACCGACTCCACAATTCCCATTGGCTGGGAACTGCGGTCAATGGG
>NW_020706490.1:0-5219 GCF_002925995.2 Terrapene triunguis
GATTTTATAGTACTGTACACAGGAGAGCTGTTACCCTTCCCTTTATAATTATGACACGCCCCCCAAATCACGGATAGTGTTGGACAGCCGGTTCCACACTGGCTGTGATTTCTTCCTGGAGCTCTAGGAGAAAACAGAGTTAAAAAGACACATGTCCCTTTAGACATACTACTGATTATATAAAAACTGACAATATGTTCCAGTCCAAGAACAATTTTTAACCAGTTGACTCTGGGAAACTTTCCCGGGAGAGTGCATCAGCCACTTTGTTAGAAGCTCCTGAAATGTGTTGTATTTCAAAATCAAAAGCTTGGAGAGCTAAACTCCATCGAAGAAGTTTTTTGTTATTCCCCTTGGCGGTATGAAGCCACTGTAGCGCAGCATGGTCTGTTTGTAGTTGGAAACGCCGTCCCCAAACATATGGGCGTAGCTTTTCCAGCGCGTACACAATGGCGTAGCATTCCTTTTCACTGATTGACCAGTGGCTTTCCCTCTCAGACAGTTTCTTGCTGAGAAACACGACAGGATGGAATTCTTGATCCGGTCCTTCCTGCATTAAAACTGCTCCCACGCCCCGCTCGGACGCATCTGTGGTTACTAGGAACGGTTTGTCAAAGTCTGGGGCCCTTAGCACAAGGTCAGACATGAGTGTCGCCTTAAGCTGGTTAAAGGCCTTTTGACACTCATCAGTCCACTGAACTGCATTTGGCTGTTTCTTTCTGGTTAGGTCTGTCAGCGGGGTGGCGATTTGGCTGTAGTGTGGTACAAATCGCCTATAATATCCGGCCAAGTCTAAGAAGGATTGGACCTGTTTCTTTGACTTTGGAACCGGCCACTTTTGGATAGCATCCACTTTGGCCTGTAGGGGATTTATAGTTCCTTGACCCACCTGGTGCCCCAGGTAAGTCACTCTGTTTTGGCCTATTAGACACTTTTTAGCCTTCACAGTTAGTCCTGCCTGCTGGATGCGCTCGAAGACTTTTTCCAGGTGCTCCAGGTGTTCTGTCCATGAATCAGAAAAAATGGCCACATCATCGAGGTAGGCAACTGCAGATTCTCCCAATCCCGCTAGGAGACCATCTACAAGTCTTTGGAAGGTGGCGGGTGCATTTCGCAACCCGAAAGGGAGTACATTGAATTCGTACACCCCTGCCTGGGTGACGAAGGCTGACCTTTCCTTAGCGGGTTCATCTAGTGGTACTTGCCAGTACCCTTTGGTTAAGTCTAAAGTAGAGATGAATTGGGCATGTCCCAATTTCTCCAATAGCTCATCTGTGCGTGGCATTGGATAGTTGTCAGGACGAGTTACAGCATTTAGATTACGGTAGTCCACGCAAAAGCGTATTTCCCCATCTGGTTTGGGAACTAGAACCACTGGAGATGCCCATGCACTGTTAGAGGGGCGGATTATACCCATCTGTAGCATGTCCTGGATCTCCCTTTGTATAGCAGCTTGGGCATGAGGTGACTCCCGGTAGGGTGGGGTTCTAATTGGGTGAGCATTACCTGTGTCAATGGAGTGGTATGCCCGTTCGGTCCGTCCTGGAGTGGCTGAGAAAATCGGTGCAAAGCTTGTGCACAGCTCCTTGATCTGCTGTCGCTGCAGACGTCCAAGGGTCGTGGAGAGGTTCCCCTCTTCCACGCCACCATCCTTTTTTCCTTCGTAGTAGACACCTTCAGGCCATTCCGCGTCATCGGTTTCCTGGGCTGTAAACTGGCAAACGTTTAATTCTCTGGAATAAAAGGGCTTAAGAGAATTAACATGGTATACCTTAGGCTTTATGTTGGAGGTGGGGGAGGCTATGAGATAGTTAACAGCTCCTAGGCGCTCCTGGACCGTGAATGGTCCTTCCCACGACGCTTCCATTTTATGGGCCTGGAGCGCCTTTAAGACCATGACTTGGTCTCCTACTTTGAAGGACCGTTCTCTGGAATGTTTATCATACCAGGCCTTTTGCTCTTCCTGAGCATCCTTTAGGTTTTCTTTAGCAAGGGCTAAAGAGTGTCGGAGGGTGTTTTGTAGGTTGCTTACAAAGTCTAGAATGTTAGTTCCTGGAGAAGGCGTAAACCCCTCCCATTGCTGCTTCACCAACTGTAATGGCCCCTTAACCTCGCGGCCATACACAAGTTCAAATGGTGAAAACCCTAAACTGGGATGTGGTACAGCCCTGTAGGCAAAAAGCAACTGCTGCAACACTAGGTCCCAATCATTGGAGTGTTCATTTACGAATTTACGTATCATGGCCCCCAAAGTTCCATTAAACCTCTCCACCAGGCCATTGGTTTGATGGTGGTAAGGGGTGGCAACCAAGTGATTCACCCCATGAGCTTCCCACAGGTTTTTTATGGTCCCGGCCAGGAAATTAGTTCCCGAATCTGTAAGAATGTTGGAGGGCCACCCTACGCTGGCAAAAATGTCTGCTAATGCCTGGCACACACTTTTAGCCCTCGTGTTGCTTAAGGGTACTGCTTCCGGCCATCGGGTAGCAAAATCCATGAAAGTCAGTACGTACTGCTTTCCTCTGGGTGTCTTCTTTGGGAAAGGACCCAGAATATCCACAGCTACTCGCTGAAATGGGACCTCAATTATGGGTAGTGGCTGGAGAGGGGCTTTAACCTGGTCTTGGGGCTTTCCCACTCGTTGGCACACCTCACAAGACCGGACATAATTAGCAACGTCCTTGCCCATTCCCTCCCAGTGGAAGGACTTCCCCAACCGGTCTTTGGTTCTGTTCACCCCAGAATGGCCACTGGGATGATCATGGGCTAAGCTCAAGAGCTTTACCCGATACTTAGTGGGAACTACCAACTGTCTTTGAGGATGCCAGTCTTCCTGGTGCCCACCAGAAAGAGTCTCCTTGTATAAAAGTCCTTGTTCTACAACAAACCGGGATCGGTTAGAAGAGCTGAGAGGCGGTGGGGTGCTCCGTGCCGCCGCCCAAGCTTTCTGAAGGCTGTCATCTGCTTCCTGCTCGGCCTGGAACTGTTCCCTTGATGCTGGAGACATCAGTTCCTCCTTGGACTGTGGACTGGGGCTTGGTCCCTCTGGAAGCGATGCAGGTGCTGGGGCTGTTTCCATTGACTGTGAACCGCTGTCCGCTGGTGCACTATGTGGTATTTCAGGCTCTGGCTGAGCCTCTTGGGTAGGGTTATCTGCTGCTCCCGCCAGTTCAGGCTCGCTGGTGCCCTCTGGCATTGGAGTTGTAGACGGGTTTGCAAGCGCTGGACTCAGTGCTGGCAATGGTTCTGGTGCTGGTTGCGTGGCCAGTTCCGGTTCTGGGACTGGCTTTGGCTGGGTCTCTGGGATTGGATCCACTACGGCTGTTGCAGTCATTGGCAGGGGATCCGGTTCCACCACCTTTGTTTGGGTCTCTGGTAACACAGACGGGGCCCTGGTGGACGGCTCAGGAACAGGGATGGGGGTGAAAGCTTGCTTAGCCTGGCTGCGGGTGACTATTCGCACCCTCTTGGCTAGCTTCACATGGTTGGCCAAGTCTTCCCCCAGCAGCATGGGAATGGGATAATTGTCATAGACTGCAAAAGTCCACATTCCTGACCAGCCCTTGTACTGGACATGCAACTTGGCTGTAGGCAAGGTTACAGACTGTGACACGAAGGGTTGAATTGTCACTGGAGCCTCCGGATTTATGAGTTTGGGGTCCACTAGGGATTGGTGGATAGTTGACACTTGTGCCCCAGTGTCTCTCCAAGCGATAACCTTCTTTCCACCCACTCTCAAGGTTTCCCTTCGCTCCGAGGGTATGAGAGAGGCATCTGGGTCTGGGGATCTTTGGTGTGATTGTGGTGTAATGAACTGTAATCGGTTGGGGTTCTTGGGGCAGTGAGCCTTTATATGTCCCAGTTCATTACATTTAAAACATCGCCCTGCTAAGGTATCACCGGGACGATGTTGGTTGGTGGAGACTGGTGTGGTGGGGTGAGAAGGTGTCTGGGGTTTCCCTTGGGATGTGGGTGGGGCCTTGGGTTGTCCCCGGTGGTAAGGTTTTGTTTCGGCTTGCCCCTTCTGATATTCGCTCCAACTGCTACTAGCTTTTTTCTTTTCTGTCACCTCCACCCATTTGGCTCCAATCTCCCCCGCCTCGGTTACAGTTTTGGGCTTCCCATCTAGGATGTACCTTTCTATTTCCTCAGGAACACCCTCTAAAAACTGCTCCATTTGCATTAGGAAGGGCAACTCTTCCGTAGATTTAACATTTGCTCCTGATATCCAGGCATCCCAATTTTTCCCAATGTGGTAGGCATGTCGGGTAAATGACACATCGGGTTTCCACCTTAGGGCTCTGAACCGCCGACGGGCATGCTCAGGTGTTAGCCCCATTCTGATTCTGGCCTTGTTTTTAAAAAGTTCATAACTGTTCATGTGTTCCTTAGGCATTTCAGCCGCCACCTCTGCTAAGGGTCCACTGAGCTGCGGCCTCAGCTCTACCATGTACTGGTCTGCAGTGAGGCTGTATCCAAGGCAGGCCCTTTCAAAATTTTCTAAGAAGGCCTCAGTATCATTGCCTGCCTTGTAGGTGGGGAATTTTCTGGGATGGGAAGTGGTACCTGGAGAGGGGTTGTTAGGATTGGCTGTTGTATCCGGCCTAGCCCTTGCTACTTCCAGTTCATGCTTCCTCTCTTTTTCTCTCTCCTCCATCTCTTTTTCTTTCAGCTCCATAGCTCTCTTGTGGGCCTCCTCTTTGGCTTTTTCTTCTTTTGTAGTCATTTTCCTGTTTTCTTGTGCTGGGTCACACCCCTCTGCAGTTGACTGAAACTGGGATGCACTCAGCTCAGGCTGCTGCTGAGTTAACAGAGACTTTCTAACTAGCTATTCTCGAGGATGTAAAAAGAAAAAAAACAATTCAGCTTGTAAATTCCTTTTACCAGTTGTTTGCTCATTAATTGAACCCTTCTCTTAACAAAGGCTCTTGTTAAAAAAACTTAACACCTCTGCCTTCAGGCAAGGAGAAATAAGATATGCATCTACCTTCAGCTCTGCTTTCCAAGCAGCTAGAAGGAAAAAAAAATCTTACTGGCTTTTGGGTTTAAAATGATTCCCACCGCTATGCCACCATGTCAAGGCTGCTTCCCCACTTTGAACTTTAGGGTACAAATGTGGGGGCCTGCATGAAGACTTCTAAGCTTAACTACCAGCTTAGATCTGGTCCGCTGCCACCATTCCCAAAGCTAATTCCCTTCCCTGGGAAGCCTTGAGAAAC
>NW_020706491.1:0-7129 GCF_002925995.2 Terrapene triunguis
TGTAACCCTTCTGCCCATCTAAGTTGGCAGCAACAAGGGCCGGGTTCTGTATCTAGGGGATCCGTTTTAATAACACAATGCAAAACCGGCTCGAGCCCCCACCCAGTGACCTGGGACAATTACATACCACCCCCCTGGGTACCTCTAAGAGGCAATACTTCCCCTCTCGCAAGCACGGAGTCTGAGTGTAGCAGAAAATGTTTAATAAAATGAGGTAAACGACATCAGCATAAAATTGGAAAAACACCACAAACAGGATTCATAACACAAACCATGAGCAAGACCCACCCCAGCAAATTGGGCTGTGTCCTTTCCCTTTGGTTCTTGAATCCAGCAACCCAAAAAATCACCCAGAGTCCCCAAAGTCCAACATCCCCAAAGTCTCTGGGGTCCAGCAACCACCCAAAGTCCCAAAAGTCCAACAACCCCCAAAGTCTCTGCCCCTGGTCAGTGCAGCCCCAGAGTAAAGGGAGGGGGCACACAGGGTGTTAAGGGGCACCTTACGTGATCCGAGGCTGGCCAGCCGTCTGTTTCTCCGTGGGGGTTCCGCCGCAGCCTTTACCACGAGCCAGTCCACTTTCCTGCCATTCCACGAACTGCTCCGCTCTACAAGCTGCTCCGCTCCACTCCGCTCTGCTCCGCTCACCGACCTGTGAGCCGTTCCAGCCATCCCCGCAAACAGCTCCGCTCGCCGTTCCTTGGGCCACTCCAACCGGCCCCGCAAGGCTCCACGCCGCTCGCTGCTCCTCCAGTCATCCCCACAAATTGCTCCGCCAGCTGCTGAGCAATATAGCTTCAGGCTCCCCCACTAGTTAACATAGCCTCAGTGATCTCAGCTCTTAATAACATCAGCTCTTTTGTGATTTCAGCTCTTAGCGATTTCAGCTCATAGTATAGTAGGGGAGCCCCAGTGCTGGTGCACCATTGGCCCAAAGTGAATTCAGCTCAGTAGCCTGTAACTAGACTCCTAAGGGAATCAAAGTTAGCTCTGACATTCCACAGTGGAGAGAGGAGGTGGTGCAATTGGTGTTTCGGACCCTCAGAGGGGGCCCATACCATCAGGTACAAATACCTGTCCCCATCCTCTCTCAATTCACTGGGTTTTGTAACCCATGCCCCTTGTCAAGCAAGTGCTACTTAGGTAATGGTGAAGGACTCACTCAGTCCTTCTGTCATACAACAGTTCCACTGGCCTTGATTCACAGAATCAGGGTAACAAAACTTTATTCTTCCTGCCCCAATAATAGAGAAACTGGGGATCCCACACCAGCCAAAGTAACCACTTTCAGTTGCTGTGTTTCCTGCCAGGCGAGTGGGTGTGCCTATGCAAACAAGATCAGCCCCTGGAGTTCTTCTCCACACTCGCCATAATTCACCACCAGATGTCAGGGTAGAGCTCATCCTGACTCTGCTTACATTCTCCCCCCAGCCGAGAATTTGTCGTCCCGACAAATCACACTCCCTATTATACCAACTCACTGGGTCCCTCCAAAGGGCCTCAGATAGCCCACTTTAGCTTCCACAAGCCTGTGTGCTAAACATATTGGTTCCTCACTAGTCACCCCAGGTGCATCATAAGTCAACCGTTTTACTGGTCTTATTACCCTGTCTCGTCTATTGAGACTCTCTGTTACCGTGGTAGAGTGGACAGCCTCTTGAACGACAGATGGGGAGGTTTCCTTTGAGGGCCCCTCGGCTACTGGCATAGGCTCCTGCAGTTCTAGTTCTAACAGTGGAGGGTCCAAGGTGCCCAGGACATCCTCCACCTGTATGTCTCCACTGTCCAATAACCTGTGTGTGTCATCACATGGGGGTCCCACCAGTGGCCCAGGGGTGTCAGGAATGGGCCTAAATACTTCTGCCATGGGGTTTAGGGCGGAAGAGGAGGAGCTCTCTTTTGATGCTGATCGAGACTGAAATCTTGTCTCCATCCCAGGATACACCATGGTTGTGTCTTCCTCCTCAGACTCACTCTCGCATGTGCTGCATAGGAGTAGGTTAGCTGCAGGGGGCTGGCTGTCCACATTGGAGGGCAGCTTTGGTCCAACACCTTCGTTCCGCCCGGTTGCCCTGTTGTGGCCCATCTCATACGGGGTGTCTACCAATTCCCCCACAGGGAGCAAAAGGTTTCTATGCACTGTCTTTGTCTGCCCTGGACCATCTTCAGGTTTGATCTTGTAGACCGGCAGGTCTCCCAGCTTTTCCATCACCAAGTAAGGTATTGCCTTCCATCTGTCAGCTATCTTGTGTTTGCCAGTAATACCCAAATTTCGCAGCAGGACTCTGTCCCCCGGCTGGAGTTCTTGCAGACGTACCCTAGCATCATATCGATGTTTGTTCCGGTCTGCGTTCTTCCGAGCCGCAGATGTAGCTAAGTGATAAGCATCCCGCAGCTTTTCTCTTAGTCGGGATACATATTGCTGATGAGTTTCATAGCTATCTCCATCCTCTGATACACCAAAGCACAGGTCTATGGGTAATCTTGGTTCTCGCCCAAACATTAAGAGATATGGGGTGACTCCTGTAGCATCATTCTTTGTGGCATTGTAGGCGTGCACCAGAAATGAGACATGTTGGCTCCAGGTTGCCTTCTGCTCTGGCCGCAAAGTCCCCAACATATCTAATAGGGTTCGGTTGAACCTCTCTGGCTGTGGATCACCTTGAGGGTGATAAGGCGTTGTCCTAGACTTTTTAATCCCCGCTATCCTCAGCACCTCCTTCAGAAGGTGACTCTCAAAGTCCCGCCCCTGATCCGAGTGTATCCGGGCTGGAAATCCATAAACTGAGAAATATTTCTCCCACAGTACTCGAGCAACAGTGGTGGCCCTCTGATCACGTGTGGGATATGCCTGGGCATATCGCGTATAATGGTCAGTCACTACTAGAATGTTCCCAATATTTCTCTTGTCTACTTCTAAAGACGAGAAATCAATGCATACCAGCTCCAGAGGTTTGTTGCTGGTGATGTTCTTCAGATATGCAGCCCTCGTGGGCAGAGTTTTCCTTTGAACACATCGAGTGCAGGTCTCACATTTCCTGCGAACATCTTCAGCCATCCGAGGCCAATAGAACCTACTACGAAGAAGTTCCAGGGTCCTCTCCATCCCTAAATGTCCAAAGTCATCATGCAGGGCCCTCATGGCCAGGGCTCTGTACTCTTTTGGCAGCACTAGCTGTGCTCGTTGCTTTTGTAAAGGGTCTGTGGTCACTCGGTGTAGCACTCCCTGAATCAGTTTCAGTTTGGTCCATTCTCTCAATAGTAGTTTACCCTCCGGGTTAGGTGGGACAACCACAGCTGGGCTTCGCCCCTCCCTTTTGGCAAGTAGTGTATCACGAATGTCAATATCTTGCAGCTGGGCTTCCTGCCAGTCCGCCGCATTGAGCATGGGCAAAGGAGATTGGTCCAACGCAATATAGTTCACTGAAGCAGAAGGCACGCATTCAGGGGGCAGGCCCAAAGCTTCTGCAGCACATCCATGAAGACTTTCATGGGACTCTGGCTCCCGGCGACTCACACTGCAAATAGCCCTCACTCCATCTGTGGGTATCACAGCAACTCCTGGTGCCTGTGGACGCCTGGACAATGCATCTGCATCTACATTGCTTCTCCCTGATCGGTATTGAATGCTGAAGTCATAGCTAGCCAAAGCGTCCACCCATCTTTGCCCTGTAGCATCCAGCTTAGCACTTGTTAACACATAGGTCAGTGGGTTGTTGTCTGTCCACACCTGGAACTGAGCACCATATAAGTAGTCCCGAAATTTCTCAGTGATGGCCCATTTCAAGGCCAAGAACTCCAGCTTGTGGGTGGGATAGCGAGTTTCACTATCAGACAGTCCTCGGCTGGCAAAGGCTACAGGTTTACGTTTTCCTTCCAGTTCCTGGTACAGTACTGCTCCCAGACCCTCCAAACTGGCATCAGTATGCAGGATAAATAGTTTGCTTGGGTCAGCAAAGACTAGGACTGGAGCATGAGTTAGGCAAGTAATGATTTCTCGAAAAGCCCTTTCACATCTCTCATCCCACCGTGGCCCAAATGGTTCGAAGGGGCCATAGTGTCTTTGCACAGGAGGCTTTGCGGACCTCCCCTTATTCTTGGTCTTAGATTTGTTCCTGCTGGACTGGTATCCCCTGGTAAGATCATTCAGAGGTTTTACAATCGTAGCATAGTTTTTCACAAATCTGCGGTAGTAGCCACTAAACCCAAGAAAGGTCTTGAGTTCTCTGTAGTTACTTGGACATGGCCATGTAGTGCGTGCTTCTGTTTTATCGGGATCAGTACTCACACCCTCTTGGGACACGATGTGACCCACATACTTCACTGAGGTCCTGCAGAACTGGCATTTGTCAATTGAAAGCTTCAAACCATAATCCTCTAACCTATCAAGCACCTTAAGAAGTCTTTCTTCATGCTCCTCCGAGGTTCTTCCAAACACAATCAGGTCATCCAAATAAACTAACACTTGCAGTAAATTCATGTCTCCCACAACTTTCTCCATAAGACGTTGAAATGTGGCAGGTGCTCCAGAAATCCCTTGGGGCATGCGTTCAAACTGATAAAGCCCTAATGGGCAGATGAAGGCTGTCTTCTCCTTATCTTCTTCACCCAGAGGGATCTGGTAGTATCCACTCCGAAGATCCAACACAGAGAACCACTGGCTTCCTAGCAAACAGTCTAAGGCATCTTGGACTCGGGGCATTGTGTACTGGTCAACCACAGTACGGCGGTTGAGGGTGCGGTAGTCAATACACATCCGGATTTTCCCATTCTTTTTACGGACCACCACAATGGGTGAGGCGTATGGGCTGCGGGACTCTGTAATGATGCCATTCGCAGCCAGCTCCTGAAGATGTTGTCGCACATCTTCCATCTCGGAGAGGGCAATCCTCCTAGATCTCTCCCTGAAAGGTCGAGAGTCATGTAGTCTGATGTTGTGCTCTACTCCTTTTGCACATCCCACATCCCACTCATGCAATGAGAACACCTTGGATCTTTCACAAAGTTTCCTCCTCAGGCGATCTTTCCACTCCTCGGACAACGGTGAATCTCCAAAGTCAAACTTTGCTGGGTCTATTGTCGGAACTTGAGTCTCACACTGGGGTTTTACAATTGATTCAGGCTCGAAGAGGTCTGCTATCTTTTGTCCTTGCTTCACAACAACATCTCGACTTGTTTCATTAGCAATCAGTATAGTCACCTTTTCCTGTGCTTCAGCAGGTAGGGTTATGACTCCACTGGGGACCAGCACTCCCTCCGGGAGCTGTCCTTCAACTGGCTGCTCTACCATTGCTAATGCCCCTTTACTGCCTTTCAGCCGGGTACTCATGACAAGCACTTCCCGCTCTGTCCTTGCAGGCACTACTAAGGGGGTTGTGCCCATGTACTTCAGCGCCCCAATCGGTAGCTCAGATGTCTCCTTTTTAGCACCCTCAATCTTCCTATAGGCTTCAGCACAAAGCGTATGGATCATCAGGGTATTCAGGTACTGGTCCCCAGCCTGTCGTCTGCAGTAGTCCGCGAGCACCTTGAAGAGACTGGAGTTGGTCCCTATCAGCACAGACACATCAGAGGTCCCTTTAGGGTCAGGGCATATTAATGCAGCTGTGTCCACCTCTTCTCTTACCCCAGCAACCTCCTCTGGGAATTCCAGGTGCACTATGACATACCCTTGGTAGGGGTATTCATCCATGCTGAGGCCACACAGACCAACGCCAGTCAGTGGCTGTATAGGCAGGTGCCTAAGCATCTGTTGGTAGAATGACTGAAATATAATAGTCACTTGAGATCCAGTGTCAAGCACGGCTTTACACTCCACCCCTTCAATCTTCACCATGACCTCTGCTCGAGGCCCTATCAGTCCTGCGGGGATCCCAGCTGGACGGTCGTTTCTGGGGGAATCTTCAACTCCTGCAGGCCTGGGTGGTCCCCGTCCCCGGACTCTCTGGCAGCTACCGGATCTCTCCCAACTGATCCTCAGCTTTCCATACACTAAGGAGGGGTTTTCTTCATTATGGCACTTGCCAGCACTGTGTCCGTCCTGACCACATCGGTAGCAGAAGAATTGTCCTTTCCCCCTTCGCCCAGGTGGGATGGTGGCTCTAAATGCTGACTTCTCCATCGCCACAGTCAGAGGCGCCTTATTCCTGGAAGTCTTAGCTCGGTCAATGGTGCTTTGCAGTTCAGCTATCCGTTCTGTCAGGACCTGCATTTGTTGGGCAAGTTCCTCTGTGGTGCTCACCATCAGTACACTGGCCATTTGCAGTGGTGTTGTGCCGGCTGGCTCCAATGTTTGGGCTTCCCAAAACTCACTGGCAGCCTGCCTTTCTTCCTCTTCTCTGACCTCCTTTATCAGCTGGGAATAACTTGGGGGATGTTCCCGTCGTTCTCTTAGCCGGAGATGGAGTAGAATCGGGTTCTGATACTGAGCTCCTCTTACAATTTGAGCCAGTCTGGTCCGATCCATCTGTTCAGCAGTCACTGCTCCCCTCATGACAGCTCTCTGAAGCAGTCTCTCCAGCCTCTGTATATAGGCTGAAATCTTCTCGCCAATTTGCTGTCGGGAATTAAGGAACTTACAGTAACTATCTTCAGGGCCCTCTACGCTCCCAAAGGTATGATCAAGGGCCTCTAGGCAGTCCTTCACACTGACCCCAGGGTCAATGAGCTTCAGGGTGCGAATCACATCTAATGCTGGGCCACTAAGGCTCTCTATTAGACATCTTCGCTTTTCTGCTTCAGGTACGGCCCACTCCTGCAGCATTTCAGTGGTATGCTCCAACCAGGGTTCGAACTCCTCTGCCCCAGCAAATAATCTTAACTCACGACAAGAGTTTAACATAGCCTGGGACAGCACAACCTTTTCCAATATTTGCCCCAGTGCTTTTGCCCAATCATTGGCTGAGGCTGCGGCCCCTGAGCTAGAGGCTGCAGGGCCGGGGCCCAACAAACCTGACATATTAGCCATTATACAAACAGTAATTTCCTCAAAATATAACCACAATTGTTTCCCAATGCAGTGGAACACTCAACAGGTGCTTGCGAGGGGTACTGACCCAGGGAATCCCGGACGAGCCCCCAAAAATGTAACCCTTCTGCCCATCTAAGTTGGCAGCAACAAGGGCCGGGTTC
>NW_020706492.1:0-3092 GCF_002925995.2 Terrapene triunguis
AAACACTTGTAAAAACCAGTTAGGACCAAAACATGTTTACAACATGATCTAGGGCAGTGGTCCCCAACCTTTTTGTGGCCAATAGCACATTCATGTTTTCAGAAGAGTGTGGCGGGCGCCAACAATTTTTCAAGGCTTATTTTGTATTTGTATATTAAATAATATGAAAAACATCATATTTAATATTACATAATATATGAATCCATAAGATAAAAAAAGGTAATTTTACATGTAAAAGGTATTAATTAAATTATTCAGCAATTACTCTTTCACCTTACCATGTGAATTTGCTCTTTTTTATCTACCTGTAAGAAAAATTAAGGAGTTTTTACACAATAAATATCATAAACAGTTTTCATCTTATTTATTTGAAAAAAGTAAAATTATTTTTTGATTGGACAGTTTTTTGGAAAAATTTAGACTAGCTGTAGTAGAAAGTGAGGCTAGTAATATTTCTGTCCTATATATAAAACATTGTTGAACTGCTGGTCCAAATATATTTATTATTCTTACTTTAACATAGATAGCCAGTTATGGTTAATTAAAAAATATTCTTTGTATTGTTACTTGTATCTGGATTTCAATAAACAAACAAACAAATATGAAAAAAAGTTAAACACAAGTTAATCATACGTGGTCATCAGCACTTAATGGAAAATAGGTATCATTGATTCACGTGGTTTTTCTAATAAAGTCAGTGTGATTTTTGGCACTGCATTTCTTCAGCCAATTTTTTGTAGTTGGGAGCGTAGGATGATATTCCCATTCGTAAGCAATCGTCAAGATGGGCATCTGTAAGCTGAGATCTGTATTTTGATTTTATGATGTTCATTGTTGAAGACAGAACTTCGCATAGATAAGTGGAACCGAAATAAAATTTTATTTTGTATGCTACATTTTTTTAAGGCAGGAAACTTTTATCGGTCAATCAGATTCCAAAAGTTTTCATCTGTTGCGCAGGATTTTAGAACAATATCATTTTGAAGGTCCAAAATCTCCAGTTCCACGTCTTCTGTTCTTACTTGAATGAGACTCGCAATTGATGTAGCCATTTCTGTTACCTCTATTTGGCAAGTAAAAGGATTCACAAGAAAGGCAACTACAGGCTCAATGATGATGAACTGTTGAAATCTCTTTTCAAATTGTTCCAGAAATGTTTGAATGTGGATAACAAATGGTGATGGGTTAAAATCACTGTCACATACCATTTTCTTCATACTTGGAAAATGTACGAGAGACTTTGTCTTCAGATGTGATATCCACAAGATCAGTTTTGCTTTGAATGATTTTACAGAACCTATCATTTGAGCCACATGTTTGTCTTTTCCCTGGAGCTCAAGATTTAAAATGTTCAATTTGTCAGTTACGTCTGCAAGAAAAGCCAAGTCCATTAGCCAGCTGGAGTTTTCTAGTTGCTCGAAGTTCTGATTTGTGGACTTCAGAAATTCTTTGATCTCTTCAATTAGGCTTAAAAAACGTGCAAGAACGTTACCTTTGCTCAGCCATCGTACTTCTGTGTGCAAGATAAGATCAGATTGTTTATCATCAACATCTTCCAACAGGGCCTTAAAAAGTCGGTGTTGCAAAGGTTTCGCTCGAATAGTTAATTATTTTAATAACGACATTCATGATGTGTTGAAAAGAAAAAACTTTGATGCACAAAGCTTCTTGGTGGATAATGCAATGATAAGACATAAAGTTCGGAAAGAATTCATTCTTCTTGCAGAGTGCAATGAATCCACTGGCGCTGCCCATCATTGCTGGTGCCCCATCAGTGGTGATCGCAGACAGCTTGTGTAGTGGCATGCTAATTGATGTTGCGTATGATTTGAATAAATTATAGATGTCCTCACCCTTTTTCGCCTTTCATCGGCAATACTTTTAGTAACTCGTCTTTTACGGTGAAGTCACTAAATACTATCCTCACCATAACTGCCAACTGCGCTGTATCCGATATATCTGTCGACTCATCGAACTGCAGTGAAAACCAGTCACATATTTCCAAGTCATCCTTTAGTTGAGTTTGCATGTCGCTTGAAATTGCATGTATCCTCCTCGTAACTGTGTTGTCCAATAACTGCAAGTCTTGTATTGCCGACAAAATCTCACGCTTGTTAGGAAATCCTTGAAACAGGCAATCAGCACCAGTCAAAAATGCTTCCTTCAACAATTCACCATCTTGAAAGGGTTTTTTCTTCTTTGCAAGCAGATGAGCAATTTTAAAGGAAGCAATAGTAGCACTTTTAGACTTTACCACTTGTCTAGTGAAAACAGATTGCTGGGCAGATAGGTTTGATTTGAGTTGATTAATTTTCTTTTTTCTCAACTCTGATTTAAGTGGATGGCTAATGTCAAAAGAGTCATGATTAGTTTGGAAATGGCGTTCAACATTATGTTTTTTCGGCACTGCAACAGTACCACTGCAAAATAAGCAAACACATTTCCCTTTATTTTCAATAAAACAATAGGATTCTTCCCACTCTGCGTTGAAATAATAAGTACGTTGTCTTTTATTTGAACCACTCTATTTTGGGACAAAATGTTAAAAAAATAATAAATCGCAAAGCAAGGGAAAACAGCAGTATCAGTGCAGGGGAAGAATGCTCACATACACAACCGGAGCAAACACGTGCCTGGGGTGGCATGTGCTAAGGGGCAGCATTCCGTCCATTTTGGGGCGGCAGAGTCCAAGCGGGTATTTTTTTTTTTCTGCTTCGGCAGTTTGGGCGTTTTATTTATTTATTTATTTATTTATTTGCGCTTTGGCAGTTCGGCTGGCGGCAGTCCGAGCTGTTTTCTTTCTTTCTTTTTTTTTTTCAAGTTTTGAGCAGCGCGGAGGGAAGCCGGGGCCCTGTGCCTGCCGGGGCCGAAAACCCCCGCGCCCGCAGCCTGCAGCCCCGGAGTTCTCTGTCCCCGGCAGGCGGGGGGCTGCGGCTTCCCTCCCCTGCTGGGCACTACTTTTCACACCGTGTCACTAGGCGGGCGCACATAAATGCCCTGGCGGGCGCCATGGCACCCGTGGCCACCACGTTGGGGACCATTGATCTAGGGTTATGCCCTAACTTATTTTTAATATACCTTTTAATTGTTTT
>NW_020706493.1:0-1968 GCF_002925995.2 Terrapene triunguis
CCCCTAGATAACACCTAAGCTGGAACAAAAGCTGTACCAGGGGAAAGAATTGTGCCCAGGCCTGGAAGGTGTCCAGTCTGACAAAAACTTACTGAAACATCTCTGAGGGTGAGATTATCTGTATTTAGTTTGATTAGGCATAGATTTGCGCATTTTATTTTATTTTGCTTGTGACTTACTTTGTTCTGTCTGTTACTACTTTGAACCACTTAAATCCTACTGTCTGTATTTAATAAAATCACTTTTTATTTAGTAATTTACTCAGAGTATGTATTAATACCTGGGGGAGCAAACAACTGTGCATATCTCTCTATCAGTGTTATAGAGGGCGAACAATTTATGAGTTTGCCCTGCATAAGCTTTATGCAGGGTAAAACGGATTTATCTGGGTTTAGACCCCATTGGGAGTTGGGCATCTGAGTGCTAAAGACAAGCACACTCCTGTGAGCTGTTTTTGGGTAAACTTGCAGTTTTGGGACAAGTGATTCAGACCCTGGGTCTGTGTTGAAGTGGACTGGAGTGTCTAATTCAGCAAGACGGGGTGCTGGAGTCCTGAGCTGGCAGGGAAAACAGAAGCAGGGGTAGTCTTGGCACATCGGGTGGCAGCTCCCAAGGGGGTTTCTGTGATCCAACCCGTCACAGTGGCGTAGTCGGCAGGATCTGTGCACAGCTGATTGCTTTGAGATACTGGTAGTGATTTTAAGTGAGTTTTAAGTGTGGTGGCTGGAGAACAGACAAAGTGGTTACTGGTTTGTTATTTTCTGTTTGCTTATTTCGGGAAAGGGAAGTAGGGACAGAAAAGAAGCAAAATAAGTAAGAATGAAGATCAAAAGAAGCTAAAACTACACAAGTTGCAAATTGCCCAGAAAGACTGAACAATGGGCACTGGGAATGTCTCTGTTAACTAAGAAGCCCCTGAACTGAGTGCATCTCAGTTTCAGTGAACTGCAGATGGGTGTGGCCCAACCTCTGTCTGTGCTGAAGCTGACTGAAGTGTCTAACCTAGCAAGACAGGAGTGGAGGGGTGCCTGTTCTGGCAGGAGGGTGTTCTCTGTGGTATCCCAGCTCATCAAGCGATGATCTCAAGGGGAGACAAATGGAAATTAATGTACAGTTTGCCTGGGAAAAGGCAGACCTGGGAAAGGAAAAGGCTGCCCACCAGCCTGGACTTCAGACAAAGCAAGTAAGACCCAGAAGCATGACCTGGCTGTAATGGAGTGGAAGAGGTGCACAGAGACACGTATCCTGGAGCTGGAAGTTGGGATCCTGGTGACTGCTGCGGTGGGAACAAACCCCAAGGACTCTAGCTGGAAACAAACCCAACCTGAGTTAAAGGGGGGGGATTTTGCTGGCCAGCGAAAGGTCTCTCATAGCTTGGAGCTGTGAGCCTACAGCTGGATCAGGGTCTCTTTCCCTTTTGAGGGACACAGGAGTGTCTGCCCCATAGGGGAGCCCAAAAACGAATTTTAGGTATACTGCCTCCGCCATGGTCAGTGTCCAAGTCTCTGGCAGTAAGTTCAGGAGGAGGGTGTGACGTTGTGCAGTCTATATGGTTTTATAAAAATATAAGTGAATATAATGTAACTGGGATAGTTTCGTGCAAAAGGTCTCTTGTAAGGTATCATTACAAAGTGCATAATCTACTGAGTATGATCATCTGATTTGTATAAATGTACCACTCTTGTATCTAAAACTAGAAATATAAAATGTAACTCTGAGGGCCTATTGTAATTATGTAGAGTGTGGGCCATTAAGGATGGTTTGGAATCTTGATGACTCCCATTGTCTGCAGATGGCTGTATTTACCTTTGAGTCTTCCTGTATATGTGTGTGCTGGCAAGTGAGTAATGAAGTCTTGCAGTGACATGTGATTATGTCACCTGAACTGGAATCCATCTTTAACCTGGTGCTTTTCCAGAGGGGGGGGGGTGGAAACCCAGAGAGACAAAGGGTTCCCGCCTTATGCAA
>NW_020706494.1:0-1984 GCF_002925995.2 Terrapene triunguis
GTAACTGGGATAGTTTTATAAAAATTTGATAAGTGACTATAATGCAACTGGGATATGCTTCGTGCAAAAGGTCTCTTGTAAGGTATCATTACAAAGTGCATAATCTACTGAGTATGTTCATCTGATTTGTATAAATGTACCACTCTTGTATCTAAAACTAAAAATATAAAATGTAACTCTGAGGGCCTATTGTAATTATGTAAAGTGTGGGCCATTAATGATGGTTTGGAATCTTGATGACTCCCATTGTCTGCAGATGGCTGTTTACCTGTGAGTCTCCCTGTATATGTGTGTGCTGGCAAGTGAGTAATGAAGTCTTGCAGTGACATGTGATCATGTCACCTGAACTGGAATCCATCTTTAACCTGGTGCTTTTCCAGTGAGGGGGGGTGGAAACCCAGAGAGACAAAGGGTTCCCGCCTTATGCAAAAGATATATAAAGGGGTGGAAGAGAAGAGAGAGGGGAGAGGAGCCATCATGGAGAAACCCCTAGCTAACACATAAGCTGGAACAAGAGCTGTATCAGGGGAAAGAATCGTGCCCAGGCCTGGAAGGTGTCCAGTCTAAGAAAAACTTACTGAAGCATCTCTGAGGGTGAGATTATCTGTATTTAGTTTGATTAGGCATAGATTTGCGCATTTTATTTTATTTTGCTTGTGACTTACTTTGTTCTGTCTGTTACTACTTTGAACCACTTAAATCCTACTGTCTGTATTTAATAAAATCACTTTTTATTTAGTAATTTACTCAGAGTATGTATTAATACCTGGGGGAGCAAACAGCTGTGCATATCTCTCTATCTGTGTTATAGAGGGCGAACAACTTATGAGTTTGCCCTGCATAAGCTTTATGCAGGGTAAAACGAATTTATCTGGGTTTAGACCCCATTGGGAGTTGGGCATCTGAGTGCTAAAGACAAGCACACTCCTGTGAGCTGTTTTTGGGTAAACTTGCAGTTTTGGGACAAGTGATTCAGACCCTGGGTCTGTGTTAAAGTGGACTGGAGTGTCTAATTCAGCAAGACAGGGTGCTGGAGTTCTGAGCTGGCAGGGAAAACAGAAGCAGGGGTAGTCTTGGCACATCGGGTGGCAGCTCCCAAGGGGGTTTCTGTGATCCAACCCGTCACAGTGGCGTAGTCGGCAGGATCTGTGCACAGCTAATTGCTTTGAGATACTGGTAGTGATTTTAAGTGAGTTTTAAGTGTGGTGGCTGGAGAACAGACAAAGTGGTTACTGGTTTGTTATTTTCTGTTTGCTTATTTCGGGAAAGGGAAGTAGGGACAAAAAAGGAAGCAAAATAAGTAAGAATGAAGATCAAAAGAAGCTAAAACTACTCAAGTTGCAAATTGCCCAGAAAGACTGAACAATGGGCACTGGAAATGTCTCTGTTAACTAAGAAGCCCCTGAACTGAGTCCATCTCAGTTTCAGTGAACTGCAGATGGGTGTGGCCCAACCTCTGTCTGTGCTGAAGCTGACTGAAGTGTCTAACCTAGCAAGACAGGAGTGGAGGGGTGCCTGTTCTGGCAGGAGGGTGTTCTCTGTGGTATCCCAGCTCATCAAGCGATGGTCTCAAGGGGAGACAAATGGAAATTGATGTACAATTTGCCTGGGAAAGGAAAAGGCTGCCCACCAGCCTGGACTTAAGAGACAAAGCAAGTAAGACCCAGAAGCATAACCTGGCTGTAATGGAGTGGAAGAGGTGCACAGAGACACGTATCCTGGAGCTGGAAGTTGGGGTCCTGGTGACTGCTGCGGTGGGAACAAACCCCAAGGACTCTAGCTGGAAACAAACCCAACCTGAGTGAAAGGGGGGGGGGATTTTGCTGGCCAGCGAAAGGTCTCTCATAGCTTAGAGCTGTGAGCCTACAGCTGGATCAGGGTCTCTTTCCCTTTTGGGGGACACAGGAGTGTCTGCCCCATAGGGAAGCCCAAAACCGAATTTTAGGTATACTGCCTCCGCCATGGTCAGTGTCCAAGTCTCTGG
>NW_020706495.1:0-1126 GCF_002925995.2 Terrapene triunguis
CTAAAGACAAGCACACTCCTGTGAGCTGTTTTTGGGTAAACTTGCAGTTTTGGGACAAGTGATTCAGACCCTGAGTCTGTGTTGGAGCCAGACAGGAGTGGCTGGCTCAGCAAGACAGGGTGCTGGAGCCCTAAGCTGGCAGGGAAAACAGAAGCAGGGGTAGTCTTGGCACATCGGGTGGCAGCTCCCAAGGGGGTTTCTGTGATCCAACCCGTCACAGTGGCGTAGTCGAGCAGGATCTGTGCACAGCTGATTGCTTTGAAATACTGGTAGTGATTTTAAGTGAGTTTTAAGTGTGGTGGCTGGAGAACAGACAAAGTGGTTACTGGTTTGTTATTTTCTGTTTGCTTATTTCGGGAAAGGGAAGTAGGGACAGAAAAGGAAGCAAAATAAGGCCTGGTCTACACTAGGACTTTAATTCGGATTTAGCTGCCTTAATCCGAATTAACCCTTCACCCGTCCACACTACAGAGCCAGTTAATTCGAATTAAAGGGCCCTTTAAATCGATTTCTGTACTCCACCTCGACGAACGGAGTAGAGCCTAAATCGATTTTGTTAATTCGAATTAGGGTTAGTGTGGACGCACACCACCGAATTACTGTGTTTAAGTTAATGGGGTAGTGTGGCCGCACACCACCGAATTAATGTGGTTTAAAACCGAATTAAGGTGCTTAGTGTGGCCGCGCACAATCGAATTTATACAACCTGTTTCCCAAATTCGAATTATCTAAATTCGGATTAATCCTGTAGTGTAGACATACCCTAAGTAAGAATGAAGATCAAAAGAAGCTAAAACTACTCAAGTTGCAAATTGCCCAGAAAGACTGAACAATGGGCACTGGGAATGTCTCTGTTAACTAAGAAGCCCCTGAACTGAGTCCATCTCAGTTTCAGTGAACTGCAGATGGGTGTGGCCCAACCTCTGTCTGTGCTGAAGCTGACTGAAGTGTCTAACCTAGCAAGACAGGAGTGGAGGGGTGCCTGTTCTGGCAGGAGGGTGTTCTCTGTGGTATCCCAGCTCATCAAGCGATGGTCTCAAGGGGAGACAAATGGAAATTGATGTACAATTTGCCTGGAAAATTTACTCAGAGTATGTATTAATACCTGGGGGAGCAAACAGCTGTG
>NW_020706496.1:0-1091 GCF_002925995.2 Terrapene triunguis
CTAAAGACAAGCACACTCCTGTGAGCTGTTTTTGGGTAAACTTGCAGCTTGGGGACAAGTGATTCAGACCCTGAGTCTGTGTCTGGAGCCAGACAGAAGTGGCTGGCTCAGCAAGACAGGGTGCTGGAGCCCTGAGCTGGCAGGGAAAACAGAAACAGGGGTAGTCTTGGCACATCGGGTGGCAGCTCCCAAGGGGGTTTCTGTGATCCAACCCGTCACAGTGGCGTAGTCGGCAGGATCTGTGCACAGCTGATTGCTTTGAGATACTGGTAGTGATTTTAAGTGAGTTTTAAGTGTGGTGGCTGGAGAACAGACAAAGTGGTTACTGGTTTGTTATTTTCTGTTTGCTTATTTCGGGAAAGGGAAGTAGGGACAGAAAAGAAAGCAAAATAAGTAAGAATAAAGATCAAAAGAAGCTAAAACTACACAAGTTGCAAATTGCCCAGAAAGACTGAACAATGGGTGCTGGGAATGTCTCTGTTAACTAAGAAGCCCCTGAGCTGAGTAAATCTCAGTTTCAGTGAACTGCAGATGGGTGTGGCCCAACCTCTGTCTGTGCTGAAGCTGACTGGAGTGTCTAACCTAGCAAGACAGGAGTGGAGGGGTGCCTATTCTGGCAGAAGGGTGTTCTCTGTGGCATCCCAGCTCATCAAGTGATGGTCTCAAGGGAAGACAAATGGAAATTGATGTACAATTTGCCTGGGAAAAGGCAGACCTGGGAAAAGAAAAGGCTGCCCACCAGCCTGGACTTAAGAGACAAAGCAAGTAAAACCCAGAAGCATGACCTGGCTGTAATGGAGTGGAAGAGGTGCACAGAGACATGTATCCTGGAGCTGGAAGTTGGGGTCCTGGTGACTGCTGCAGTGGAAACAAACCCCAAGGACTCTAGCTGGAAGCAAACCCAACCTGAGTGAAAGGGAGGGGATTTTGCTGGCCAGCGAAAAGTCTCTCATAGCTTGGAGCTGTGAGCCTACAGCTGGATCAGGGTCTCTTTCCCTTTTGGGGGACACAGGAGTGTCTGCCCCATAGGGGAGCCCAAAAACAAATTTTAGGTATACTGCCTCCGCCATGGTCAGTGTCCAAGTCTCTGG
>NW_020706497.1:0-5439 GCF_002925995.2 Terrapene triunguis
CAGCGGACCAGAACTAAGCTGGTAGTTAAGCTTAGGAGTCCTCATGCTGGCCCCTACATTTGTACCCTAAAGTTCAAAGTGGGGATACAGCCTTGACATGGTGGCACAGCGGTGGAGATCGTTTTAAACCCAAAAGCCAGTAAGAGATTTTTTTTTCCTTCTAGCTGCTTGGAAAGCAGAGCTGAAGGTAGATAGATGCATATCTTATCTCTCCTTGCCTGAAGGCAGAGGTGTTAAGTTTTTTTAACAAGGTCCTTTGTTAAGAGAAGTGTTCAAATAAGCAAACAAACTTGACTGGTAAAAGGAATTTACAAGCTGAATTGTTTTTTTTTCTTTTTACATCCTCCGGAGTAGCTAATTAGAAAGTCTCTGTTAACGCAGCAGCAGCAGCCAGAGCTGAGTACATCCCAGTTTCAGTCAACTGCAGAGGGGTGTGACCCAGCACAAGAAAACCAGGAAAATGACTACCAAAGAAGAAAAAGCTAAAGAGGAGGCCCACAAGAGAGCTATGGAGCTGAAAGAAAAAGAGATAGAGCTGAGAGACAGAGAAGAGAAAGCCAAAGAGGGGGCCCACAAGAGAGAGATGGAGCTGAGAGACAGAGAAGAGAAAGCCAAAGAGGAGGCCCACAAGAGAGAGATGGAGCTGGAAAAAGCCAAAGAGGAGGCCAAAGAGGAGGCCCACAAGAGAGAGATGGAGCTGGAAAAAGCCAAAGAGGAGGCGAGAGAAAAAGAAAGGAGCATGAACTGGAAGTAGCAAGTGCTAAGCAGGATGCATCAGACCATCCTAGCAACTCCTCTCCAGGTACCACTTCCCATCCCAGGAAATTCCCCACCTACAAGGCAGGCGATGATACTGAGGCCTTCTTAGAAAATTTTGAAAGGGCCTGCCTTGGATACAGCATCCCTCCAACCCAGTACATGGTAGAGCTGAGGCCGCAGCTCAGTGGACCCTTAGCAGAGGTGGCGGCTGAAATGCCTAAGGAACACATGAACAGTTATGAACTTTTTAAAAACAAGGCCAGAATCAGAATGGGGCTAACACCTGAGCATGCCCGTCGGCGGTTCAGAGCCCTAAGGTGGAAACCAGATGTGTCATTTACCCGGCATGCCTACCACATTGACAAAAATTGTGATGCCTGGGTATCAGGAGCAAATGTTAAATCTCTGGAAGATCTGCTTTCCCTAGTAAAAATGGAGCAGTTTTTAGAGGGTGTTCCTGAGGAAATAGAAAGGTACATCCTAGATGGGAAGCCCAAAACTGTAACCGAGGCGGGGGAGATTGGAGCCAAATGGGTGGAGGTGACAGAAAAGAAAAAAGCTAGTAGCAGTTGGAGCGAATATCAGAAGGGGCAAGCCGAAACAAAACCTTATCACCGGGGACAACCCAAGGCCCCACCCACATCCCAAGGGAAACCCCAGACGCCTTCTCACCCCACCACACCAGTCTCCATCAACCAACATCGCCCCGGTGATACCTTAGCAGGCCGATCTTTTAAATGTAATGAACTGGGGCATATAAAGGCTCACTGCCCCAAGAACCCCAACCGATTACAGTTCATTACACCCCAATCACACCAAAGATCCCCAGACCCAGATGCCTCTCTCATACCCTCGGAGCGAAGGGAAACCTTGAGAGTGGGCGGAAAGAAGGTTATCGCTTGGAGGGACACTGGGGCACAAGTGTCAACTATCCACCAATCCCTAGTGGACCCCAAACTCATCAACCCGGAGGCTACAGTGACAATTCAACCCTTCGTGTCACAGTCTGTAACCTTGCCTACTGCCAAGTTGCATGTCCAGTACAAGGGCTGGTCAGGAATGTGGACTTTTGCAGTCTATGACAATTATCCCATCCCCATGCTGCTGGGGGAAGACTTGGCCAACCATGTGAAGCTAGCCAAGAGGGTGGGAATAGTCACCCGCAGCCAGGCTAAGCAAGCTTTCACCCCCATCCCTGTTCCTGAGCCATCCACCAGGGCCCCGTCTGTGTTACCAGAGACCCAAACAAAGGTGGTGGAACCGGATCCCCTGCCAACGACTGCAACAGCCGTAGTGGATCCAATCCCAGAGACCCAGCCAAAGCCAGTCCCAGAACCGGAACTGGCAACGCAACCAGCACCAGAACCATTGCCAGCACTGAGTCCAGCGCTTGCAAACCCGTCTACAACTCCAATGCCAGAGGGCACCAGCGAGCCTGAACTGGCGGAAGCAGCAGATAACCCTACCCAAGAGGCTCAGCCAGAGCCTGAGATACCACATAGTGCACCAGCGGACAGCGGTTCACGGTCAGTGGAAACAGCCCCAGCACCTGCATCGCTTCCAGAGGGACCAAGCCCCAGTCCACAGTCCAAGGAGGAACTGATGTCTCCAGCATCAAGGGAACAGTTCCAGGCCGAGCAGGAAGCAGATGACAGCCTTCAGAAAGCTTGGGCGGTGGCGCGGAGCACCCCACCGCCTCTCAGCTCTTCTAACCGATCCCGGTTTGTTGTAGAAAAAGGACTTTTATACAAGGAGACTCTTTCTGGTGGGCACCAGGAAGACTGGCATCCTCAAAGACAGTTGGTGGTTCCCACTAAGTATCGGGTAAAGCTCTTGAGCTTAGCCCATGATCATCCCAGTGGCCATTCTGGGGTGAACAGAACCAAAGACCGGTTGGGGAAGTCCTTCCACTGGGAGGGAATGGGCAAGGACGTTGCTAATTATGTCCGGTCTTGTGAGGTGTGCCAACGAGTGGGAAAGCCCCAAGACCAGGTTAAAGCCCCTCTCCAGCCACTACCCATAATTGAGGTCCCATTTCAGCGAGTAGCAGTGGATATTCTGGGTCCTTTCCCAAAGAAGACACCCAGAGGAAAGCAGTACGTACTGACTTTCATGGATTTTGCTACCCGATGGCCGGAAGCTGTACCCTTAAGCAACACCAAGGCTAAAAGTGTGTGCCAGGCATTAGCAGACATTTTTGCCAGGGTAGGTTGGCCCTCCGACATCCTTACAGATTCGGGAACTAATTTCCTGGCAGGGAACATGAAAAACCTGTGGGAAGCTCATGGGGTGAATCACTTGGTTGCCACCCCTCATCACCATCAAACCAATGGTCTGGTGGAGAGGTTTAATGGAACTTTGGGGGCCATGATACGTAAATTCATAAATGAACACTCCAATGATTGGGACCTAGTGTTGCAGCAGTTGCTTTTTGCCTACAGGGCTGTACCACATCCCAGTTTAGGGTTTTCACCATTTGAACTTGTGTATGGCCGCGAGGTTAAGGGGCCATTACAGTTGGTGAAGCAGCAATGGGAGGGGTTTACGCCTTCTCCAGGAACTAACATTCTAGACTTTGTAAGCAACCTACAAAACACCCTCCGACACTCTTTAGCCCTTGCTAAAGAAAACCTAAAGGATGCTCAGGAAGAGCAAAAGGCCTGGTATGATAAACATTCCAGAGAACGGTCCTTCAAAGTAGGAGACCAAGTCATGGTCTTAAAGGCGCTCCAGGCCCATAAAATGGAAGCGTCGTGGGAAGGACCATTCACGGTCCAGGAGCGCCTAGGAGCTGTTAACTATCTCATAGCCTCCCCCACCTCCAACATAAAGCCTAAGGTATACCATGTTAATTCTCTTAAGCCCTTTTATTCCAGAGAATTAAACGTTTGCCAGTTTACAGCCCAGGAAACAGATGACGCGGAGTGGCCTGAAGGTGTCTACTACGAAGGAAAAAGGAATGGTGGCGTGGAAGAGGTGAACCTCTCCACGACCCTTGGACGTCTGCAGCGACAGCAGATCAAGGAGCTGTGCACAAGCTTTGCACCGATTTTCTCAGCCACTCCAGGACGGACCGAACGGGCATACCACTCCATTGACACAGGTAATGCTCACCCAATTAGAACCCCACCCTACCGGGAGTCACCTCATGCCCAAACTGCTATACAAAGGGAGATCCAGGACATGCTACAGATGGGTATAATCCGCCCCTCTACCAGTGCATGGGCATCTCCAGTGGTTCTAGTTCCCAAACCAGATGGGGAAATACGCTTTTGCGTGGACTACCGTAAGCTAAATGCTGTAACTCGTCCTGACAACTATCCAATGCCACGCACAGATGAGCTATTGGAAAAATTGGGACATGCCCAATTCATCTCTACTTTAGACTTAACCAAAGGGTACTGGCAAGTACCACTAGATGAACCCGCTAAGGAAAGGTCAGCCTTCGTCACCCAGGCAGGGGTGTACGAATTCAATGTACTCCCTTTCGGGTTGCGAAATGCACCCGCCACCTTCCAAAGACTTGTAGATGGTCTCCTAGCGGGATTGGGAGAATCTGCAGTTGCCTACCTCGATGATGTGGCCATTTTTTCGGATTCATGGACAGAACACCTGGAGCACCTGGAAAAAGTCTTCGAGCGCATCCGGCAGGCAGGACTAACTGTTAAGGCTAAAAAGTGTCAAATAGGCCAAAACAGAGTGACGTACCTGGGGCACCAGGTGGGTCAAGGAACTATAAATCCCCTACAGGCCAAAGTGGATGCTATCCAAAAGTGGCCGGTTCCAAAGTCAAAGAAACAGGTCCAATCCTTCTTAGGCTTGGCCGGATATTATAGGCGATTTGTACCACACTACAGCCAAATCGCCGCCCCGCTGACAGACCTAACCAGAAAGAAACAGCCAAATGCAGTTCAGTGGACTGATGAGTGTCAAAAGGCCTTTAACCAGCTTAAGGCAACACTCATGTCTGACCCTGTGCTAAGGGCCCCAGACTTTGACAAACCGTTCCTAGTAACCACAGATGCTTCCGAGCGAGGCATGGGAGCAGTTTTAATGCAGGAAGGACAGGATCAAGAATTCCATCCTGTCGTGTTTCTCAGCAAGAAACTGTCTGAGAGGGAAAGCCACTGGTCAATCAGCGAAAAGGAATGCTACGCCATTGTGTACGCGCTGGAAAAGCTACGCCCATATGTTTGGGGACGGCGTTTCCAACTACAAACAGACCATGCTGCGCTACAGTGGCTTCATACCGCCAAGGGAAATAACAAAAAACTTCTTCGGTGGAGTTTAGCTCTCCAAGATTTTGATTTTGAAATACAACACATTTCGGGAGCTTCTAACAAAGTGGCTGATGCACTCTCCCGGGAAAGTTTCCCAGAGTTAACTGGTTAACAATTGTTCTTGGAATGCAACATATTGTTAGTTTTTATATAATCAGTAGTATGTCTAAAGGTACATGTGTCTTATTAACTCTGTTTGCTCCTAGAACTCCAGGAAGAAATCACAGCCAGTGTGGAACCAAATGTCCAACACTATCTGTGATTTGGGGGGCGTGTCATAACTATAAAGGGAAGGGTAACCGCTCTCCTGTGTACAGAGACTCCAAATCCTTTTACCTGTAAAGGTTTAAGACGCTCGGGTAACCTGGCTAACACCTGACCCTAAGGACCAATAAGGGGA
>NW_020706498.1:0-5224 GCF_002925995.2 Terrapene triunguis
CCCTACATTTGAACCCTAAAGTTCAAAGTGGGGATCCAGCCTTGACATGGTGGCATAGCGGTGGAGATCGTTTTAACCCAAAAGCCAGTAAGAGATTTTTTTTTTCCTTCTAGCTGCTTGGAAAGCAGAGCTGAAGGTAGATGCATATCTTATCTCTCCTTGCCTGAAGGCAGAGGTGTTAAGTTTTTTTTAACGAGGTCCTTTGTTAAGAGAAGGGTTCAAAGGGAGCAAACTTTGACTGACTGGTAAAGATAATTTACAAGTTGAATTGTTTTTTTTTTCTTTTTACATCCTCGGGAGTAGCTTGTTAGAAAGTCTCTGTTAACTCAGCAGCAGCCAGAGCTAAGTACATCCCAATTTCAGTCAACTGCAGAGGGGTGTGACCCAGCACAAGAAAACCAGGAAAATGACTACCAAAGAAGAAAAAGCTAAAGAGGAGGCCCACAAGAGAGCTATGGAGCTGAAAGAAAAAGAGATAGAGCTGAGAGACAGAGAAGAGAAAGCCAAAGAGGCGGCCCACAAGAGAGAGATAGAGCTGAGAGACAGAGAAGAGAAAGCCAAAGAGGCGGCCCACAAAAGAGAGATGGAGCTGAAAGAAAAAGAGATGGAACTGGAAGCAGCAAGGACTAGGCAGGGTGCATCAGACCATCCTAACAACTCCTCTCCAGGTACCACTTCCCATCCCAGGAAATTCCCTACCTACAAGGCAGGCGATGATACTGAGGCCTTCTTAGAAAATTTTGAAAGGGCCTGCCTTGGATACAACATCCCTCCACCCCAGTACATGGTAGAGCTGAGGCCGCAGCTCAGTGGACCCTTAGCAGAGGTGGCGGCTGAAATGCCTAAGGAACACATGAACAGTTATGAACTTTTTAAAAACAAGGCCAGAATCAGAATGGGGCTAACACCTGAGCATGCCCGTCGGCGGTTCAGAGCCCTAAGGTGGAAACCCGATGTGTCATTTACCCGACATGCCTACCACATTGGGAAAAATTGGGATGCCTGGATATCAGGAGCAAATGTTAAATCTACGGAAGAGTTGCCCTTCCTATTGCAAATGGAGCAGTTTTTAGAGGGTGTTCCTGAGGAAATAGAAAGGTACATCCTAGATGGGAAGCCCAAAACTGTAACCGAGGCGGGGGAGATTGGAGCCAAATGGGTGGAGGTGACAGAAAAGAAAAAAGCTAGTAGCAGTTGGAGCGAATATCAGAAGGGGCAAGCCGAAACAAAACCTTACCACCGGGGACAACCCAAGGCCCCACCCACATCCCAAGGGAAACCCCAGACGCCTTCTCACCCCACCCCACCAGTCTCCACCAACCAACATCGCCCCGGTGATACCTTAGCAGGGCGATGTTTTAAATGTAATGAACTGGGGCATATAAAGGCTCACTGCCCCAAGAACCCCAACCGATTACAGTTCATTACACCCCAGTCACACCAAAGATCCCCAGACCCAGATGCCTCTCTCATACCCTCGGAGCGAAGGGAAACCTTGAGAGTGGGCGGAAAGAAGGTTATCGCTTGGAGGGATACTGGGGCACAAGTGTCAACTATCCACCAATCCCTAGTGGACCCCAAACTCATCAACCCGGAGGCTACAGTGACAATTCAACCCTTCGTGTCACAGTCTGTAACCTTGCCTACAGCCCAGCTGCATGTCCAGTACAAGGGCTGGGCAGGAATGTGGACTTTTGCAGTATATGACAATTATCCCATCCCCATGCTGCTGGGGGAAGACTTGGCCAACCATGTGAAGCTAGCCAAGAGGGTGGGAATAGTCACCCGCAGCCAGGCTAAGCAAGCTTTCACCCCATCCCTGTTCCTGAGCCGTCCACCAGAGCCCCGTCGGTGTTACCGGAGACCCAAACACAGGTGGTGGAACCGGATCCCCTGCCAACGACTGCAACAGCCGTAGTGGATCCAATCCCAGAGACCCAGCCAAAGCCAGTCCCAGAACCGGAACTGGCAACGCAACCAGCACCAGAACCATTGCCAGCACTGAGTCCAGCGCTTGCAACCCCGTCTACAACTCCAATGCCAGAGGGCACCAGCGAGCCTGAACTGGCGGAAGCAGCAGATAACCCTACCCAAGAGGCTCAGCCAGAGCCTGAAATACCACATAGTGCACCAGAGGACAGCGGTTCACAGTCAATGGAAACAGCCCCAGCACCTGCATCGCTTCCAGAGGGACCAAGCCCCAGTCCACAGTCCAAGGAGAAACTGATGTCTCCAGCATCAAGGGAACAGTTCCAGGCCGAGCAGGAAGCAGATGACAGCCTCCAGAAAGCTTGGGCGGCGGCGCGGAGCACCCCACCGCCTCTCAGCTCTTCTAACCGATCCCGGTTTGTTGTAGAAAAAGGACTTTTATACAAGGAGACTCTTTCTGGTGGGCACCAGGAAGACTGGCATCCTCAAAGACAGTTGGTGGTTCCCACTAAGTATCGGGTAAAGCTCTTGAGCTTAGCCCATGATCATCCCAGTGGCCATTCTGGGGTGAACAGAACCAAAGACCGGTTGGGGAAGTCCTTCCACTGGGAGGGAATGGGCAAGGACGTTGCTAATTATGTCCGGTCTTGTGAGGTGTGCCAACGAGTGGGAAAGCCCCAAGACCAGGTTAAAGCCCCTCTCCAGCCACTACCCATAATTGAGGTCCCATTTCAGCGAGTAGCTGTGGATATTCTGGGTCCTTTCCCAAAGAAGACACCCAGAGGAAAGCAGTACGTACTGACTTTCATGGATTTTGCTACCCGATGGCCGGAAGCTGTACCCTTAAGCAACACCAAGACTAAAAGTGTGTGCCAGGCATTAGCAGACATTTTTGCCAGGGTAGGTTGGCCCTCCGACATCCTTACAGATTCGGGAACTAATTTCCTGGCAGGGAACATGAAAACCCTGTGGGAAGCTCATGGGGTGAATCACTTGGTTGCCACCCCTCATCACCATCAAACCAATGGTCTGGTGGAGAGGTTTAATGGAACTTTGGGGGCCATGATACGTAAATTCATAAATGAACACTCCAATGATTGGGACCTAGTGTTGCAGCAGTTGCTTTTTGCCTACAGGGCTGTACCACATCCCAGTTTAGGGTTTTCACCATTTGAACTTGTGTATGGCCGCGAGGTTAAGGGGCCATTACAGTTGGTGAAGCAGCAATGGGAGGGGTTTACGCCTTCTCCAGGAACTAACATTCTAGACTTTGTAAGCAACCTACAAAACACCCTCCGACACTCTTTAGCCCTTGCTAAAGAAAACCTAAAGAATGCTCAGGAAGAGCAAAAGGCCTGGTATGATAAACATTCCAGAGAACGGTCCTTCAAAGTAGGAGACCAAGTCATGGTCTTAAAGGCGCTCCAGGCCCATAAAATGGAAGCGTCGTGGGAAGGACCATTCACGGTCCAGGAGCGCCTAGGAGCTGTTAACTATCTCATAGCCTCCCCCACCTCCAACATAAAGCCTAAGGTATACCATGTTAATTCTCTTAAGCCCTTTTATTCCAGAGGATTAAACGTTTGCCAGTTTACAGCCCAGGAAACAGATGACGCGGAGTGGCCTGCAGGTGTCTACTACGAAGGAACAAGGAATGGTGGCGTGGAAGAGGTGAACCTCTCCACGACCCTGGGACGTCTGCAGCGACAGCAGATCAAGGAGCTGTGCACAAGCTTTGCACCGATTTTCTCAGCCACTCCAGGACGGACCGAACGGGCATACCACTCCATTGACACAGGTAATGCTCACCCAATTAGAACCCCACCCTACCGGGAGTCACCTCATGCCCAAGCTGCTATACAAAGGGAGATCCAGGACATGCTACAGATGGGTATAATCCGCCCCTCTAACAGTGCATGGGCATCTCCAGTGGTTCTAGTTCCCAAACCAGATGGGGAAATACGCTTTTGCGTGGACTACCGTAAGCTAAATGCTGTAACTCGTCCTGACAACTATCCAATGCCACGCACAGATGAGCTATTGGAAAAATTGGGACATGCCCAATTCATCTCCACTTTAGACTTAACCAAAGGGTACTGGCAAGTACCACTAGATGAACCCGCTAAGGAAAGGTCCGCCTTCGTCACCCAGGCAGGGGTGTATGAATTCAATGTACTCCCTTTCGGGTTGCGAAATGCACCCGCCACCTTCCAAAGACTTGTAGATGGACTCTTAGCGGGATTGGGAGAATCTGCAGTTGCCTACCTCGATGATGTGGCCATTTTTTCTGATTCATGGACAGAACACCTGGAGCACCTGGGAAAAGTCTTCGAGCGCATCCGACAGGCAGGACTAACTGTTAAGGCTAAAAAGTGTCAAATAGGCCAAAACAGAGTGACGTACCTGGGGCACCAGGTGGGTCAAGGAACTATAAATCCCCTACAGGCCAAAGTGGATGCTATCCAAAAGTGGCCGGTTCCAAAGTCAAAGAAACAGGTCCAATCCTTCTTAGGCTTGGCCGGATATTATAGGCGATTTGTACCACACTACAGCCAAATCGCCGCCCCGCTGACAGACCTAACCAGAAAGAAACAGCCAAATGCAGTTCAGTGGACTGATGAGTGTCAAAAGGCCTTTAACCAGCTTAAGGCAACACTCATGTCTGACCCTGTGCTAAGGGCCCCAGACTTTGACAAACCGTTCCTAGTAACCACAGATGCTTCCGAGAGAGGCGTGGGAGCAGTTTTAATGCAGGAAGGACCGGATCAAGAATTCCATCCTGTCGTGTTTCTCAGCAAAAAACTGTCTGAGAGGGAAAGTCACTGGTCAATCAGCGAAAAGGAATGCTACGCCATTGTGTACGCGCTGGAAAAGCTACGCCCATATGTTTGGGGACGGCGTTTCCAACTACAAACAGACCATGCTGCGCTACAGTGGCTTCATACCGCCAAGGGAAATAACAAAAAACTTCTTCGGTGGAGTTTAGCTCTCCAAGATTTTGATTTTGAAATACAACACATTTCGGGAGCTTCTAACAAAGTGGCTGATGCACTCTCCCGGGAAAGTTTCCCAGAGTTAACTGGTTAACAATTGTTCTTGGAATGAAACATATTGTTAGTTTTTATATAATCAGTAGTATGTCTAAAGATACATGTGTCTTATTAACTCTGTTTTCTCCTAGAACTCCAGGAAGAAATCACAGCCAGTGTGGAACCGAACGTCCAACACTATCTGTGATTTGGGGGGCGTGTCATAACTATGAAGGGAAGGGTAACAGCTCTCTGTGTACAGAGAC
>NW_020706499.1:0-3028 GCF_002925995.2 Terrapene triunguis
GTCAAGAGGAGGGACTGAAGGGTCAGAATCCATTAGCTATGGATGTAAGATCTTAACTACAGTTTCTCCTGAGAACTTTTCATATAGGCCCGGAGTCCACAGCTTGGCTTGGGCTCTGGGGGCTGGCTAACAGAGAACGATACATAGCTCAGAGGAAACTGGGGTAAACAGATAACCTCGTGTGTTTCAAGTCAGTGAGCGGTGTCAGCATAACTCCGAATGTAATTGGGCGTCCTTATCGCGAGTTATAGACACATGAAACGCTGAGAAAGGCCTCACGGTTACTCCCTAAAGCAGGGAGGAGATAGTGGTACAATACCCCTCACATCCTAGACAAAGTTTGGGGAGAGGCCTAATATGATTGACATGAGTTATGACACCCTCCCCTCACAGATGTATGCCAGTCCTAGCCCATAGAAATGCAAAGGTAAGCTTGTGAAATTGTTAAGTACTAATTACTGCTTTTTCGCTTTAAATCTCTAGGAATGTACCTGTTGGTCAACCGAGAGAGCTGCTACCTCATTCCCCTGGACCCCAACATTAGGATTTAACCTATACCCTTTAATAGACATAGTTTGGGGGTAATTACCTGTGTGTCAGCAATATGTTAATTTGGGCCATGGGTGGAACCATTATATAATCTTTTAGACCATTGGCTTATTGTGCTTATCTTGTCTTGCTGTTAGAACCTATCCAGGGGTTTGGGAAAACCCATTCCTTTCGCTTCTCTCCGCCCAATGAGCACCATATATAATCTATTGTAACTAATTGTTTTGCAGTGTCTCTGAGCCTAATAAGCAAAGTGACATTCCGCCAGCACTGTGCGTAATAAACTCCCGTGCTTGACTCTACACGGTGTGGATTATTGTTCCTTCAGATGGGGGCTCATCCAGGATACAAGCTTGTGAACTGATTGAGGAACTAAGACTGAGATCCAAGGGAGGTGAGTATGTTTAATTTACCACCTCATTAGGCTAGGGTTAGAGGTCTCGCATCCCCTTTCAGACACATCTTGTTCCCACTTTTTAAATTTAAGTGCAAAGAAACCTGGACACGTGTAGTACAAGCAGAGGGGTTAACGAGGGTACCAATTGGGAGGGGAGATGTGGAAGAGGGTTATATACTGTTTAAACTAAGGGGTGTGTTACGGAGGACTTGGACAAACCACCAGCAAGCGATTGCCCGTGAGTTAAGCCCAGGACTGGCTGGGTACACAAGCGGTAGGCAGTGTAAACTGGTGGTCCCATTTCCTCATTGCACGTTACATTGCAAGCCCTGGGGAGCACCCCCATCCCCAGGCATGTGACGTACATACCTTCGAATAGCATAAGTCTCCAATAAGGCTGGAAATTGTGTGTAACTTAAGACCGCGGTATTCAAAGAAGGGGGAGACGTACATCCCCATTAAAGCTGTCAGGTGTAGAGATTGAGACCACAGAATTTAAAGGGGGAAACGTAAATCCCCATCAAGGCTAAACAACCGTGGAGATTGAGACTACGATGTTAAGGGGGGAAGACGCACATCCCCATCAAGGCTGATGGCTGTGAAGATTGAGATCATGGTGTCAAGGGGAAGATCTACATTCCCAACAAGGTCAGCAGCCAGGGTGATTAAAACACATGGCATCAAAGGGGGAGATGAGAGTCAGCCCTCGAGAATATTTGGAGTATAAACATGTCAAAACTCGGCAAGCAGCAGTTAAAAAAGCAAACTATGTTGCAACCGGACCAGAGGAAGAATTGATTAAATGGTGGAGTGACCAAAAATGTGACAAAACAGACAAAGCAGTAATAGTTATATTGGATATACTCAACATAAAAGAAAAGGAAAATACGACCTTAAAAGCTGAGAATAAGGCACTAAAAGAGGAACGCCCATGCCAGAATGACAACACTCTCTTTAAAATGTGTAACTGTCAGGAAACTGGAAAAGATCCCAGAGCAGGAGAATCACAATCACTATGCCTGGGACATGCTACCAGATGGGGGGGAGGGGGAGCTCACACCCAGCAGCCAGCTCACACTCGCCAGCCAGCCAGCTGCCAGCCAGCCAACTGCACCACTGATTAACTATCCGTGGGCAGATCTGGCAGATGAGCAAACGAGAGGAATCGGAACCCCCTCCATACACGTCCCTGCATGGGCCAGCACTTCGAAGGTCAAATCTGGGCACCTCCAGGGATAACGAGGGGGAACCACAGGGGTTAATTGCCCCAGGGGAGCAAGTACAACATATGGCTCCAATTAGGACACAGCATAGAAGGATCAGAAATCTCAATGATCAGGATCAGGCCTCAAATGGGTAGAAACATTACTAGCCTGACAAACCAAATTGGTGAGCGCCTAACTAGACAGAGAAGGGGATTAGCAGATACTATTGCAGGATGGTTTGGTGCAGGTAACTCTGTGGGCAACACTTATGCCATAGCACACCAAACTGAAAGGAGGAGCCGACTTCAATCAAGGCTGGAAGATGCTGTAATATCTAATGCCCAGGGAGGATTGGATACTAATAGGGCCAGTCGACTGATCCTGGACAGCTTAAAGGATCTGTCAAACTCTGTATCCACCTCATTGGATATAACAAAATACCTGGGTCAAGAATTCACCAGCCTGTTAATAAATGGTACCAAAATAAAGGAACTGGAGGAAAGTTGTTGGAGAGCAGGGCAAGCATTGGCCATCACCACACAAGGAATTGTAACCGATCTCCTGGATAGCCGGGTCCACCCAGCCCTTATGGAAGTGGTGGGACCCCATCTCCCCAGTACCCCTCCGTGGGAATGGGGAACTAGAGAATCAATGAGAGTCCAAAGACCGGCTTGGACAGGTCATAGCATAATCTTCAGCCTCCTAGTGCCTCTGGGTATCCCTCAATCTCAACGAGCTAGAATGGTGACTTCCCTGCCAGTATGGAGGAGGGGTCATGTTACTAAAATAGAAGGCATTGCATATTCCGAGGTCGCTGGGAAAGCGTTGTACCCTAGTGAATGTTGCACCCACTCTGATAAGGAAATTCTATGTATAT
>NW_020706500.1:0-1905 GCF_002925995.2 Terrapene triunguis
TAACTCTGAGGGCCTATTGTAATTATGTAAAGTGTGGGCCATTAATGATGGTTTGGGATCTTGATGACTCCCATTGTCTGCAGATGGTTGTGTTTACCTGTGAGTCTTCCTGTATATGTGTGTGCTGGCAAGTGAGTAATGAAGTCTTGCAGTGACATGTGATCATGTCACCTGAATTGGAATCCATCTTTAACCTGGTGCTTTTCCAGTGGGGGGGGGGGTGGAAACCCAGAGGGACAAAGGGTTCCCGCCTTATGCAAACGATATATAAAGGGGTGGAAGAGAACAGAGGGAGAGAGGAGCCATCATGAAGAATCCCCTAGCTATCACCTGAGCTGCAACAAGAGCTGTTCCAGGGGAAAGAATTGTGCCCAGGCCTGGAAGGTGTCCAGTCTGAGAAAAACTTACTGAAGCATCTCTGAGGGTGAGATTATTTGTATTTAGTTTGATTAGACATAGATTTGCGCATTTTATTTTATTTTGCTTGGTGACTTACTTTGTTCTGTCTGTTACTACTTTGAACCACTTAAATCCTACTGTCTGTATTTAATAAAATCACTTTTTATTTAATAATTTACTCAGAGTATGTATTAATACCTGGGGGAGCAAACAACTGTGCATATCTCTCTATCAGTGTTATAGAGGGCGAACAATTTATGAGTTTGCCCTGCATAAGCTTTATGCAGGGTAAAACGGATTTATTTGGGTTTAGACCCCATTGGGAGTTGGGCATCTGAGTGCTAAAGACAAGCACACTACTGTGAGCTGTTTTCAGGTAAACTTGCAGCTTTGGGACAAGTGATTCAGACCCTGGGTCTGTGTTAGAGCAGACTGGAGTGTCTGGCTCAGCAAGACAGGGTGCTGGAGTCCTGAGCTGGGAGGGAAAACAGGAGCAGGGGTAGTCTTTGCACATTGGGTGGCAGCTCCCAAGGGGGTTTCTGTGATCCAACCCGTCACAGTGGCGTAGTCGAGCAGGATCTGTGCACAGCTGATTGCTTTGAGATACTGGTAGTGATTTTAAGTGAGTTTTAAGTGTGGTGGCTGGAGAACAGACAAAGTGGTTACTGGTTTGTTATTTTCTGTTTGCTTATTTCGGGAAAGGGAAGTAGGGACAGAAAAGGAAGCAAAATAAGTAAGAATGAAGATCAAAAGAAGCTAAAACTACACAAGGTGGAAATTGCCCAGAAAGACTGAACACTGGGTGCTGGGAAAGTCTCTGTTAACTAAGAAGCCCCTGAGCTGAGTGCATCTCAGTTTCAGTGAACTGCAGATGGGTGTGGCCCAACCTCTGTCTGTGCTGAAGCTGACTGGAGTGTCTAACCTAGCAAGACAGGAGGGGAGGGGTGCCTGTTCTGGCAGGAGGGTGTTCTCTGTGGTATCCCAGCTCATCGAGTGATGGTCTCAAGGGAAGACAAATGGAAATTGATGTACAATTTGCCTGGGAAAAGGCTGACCTGGAAAAAGAAAAGGCTGCCCACCTACCTGGACTTAAGAGACAAAGCAATTAAGACCCAGAAGCATGACCTGGCTGTAACGGAGTGGAAGAGGTGCACAGAGACATGTATCCTGGAGCTGGAAGTTGGCGTCCTGGTGACTGCTGCGGTGGGAACAAACCCCAAGGACTCTAGCTGGAAGCAAACCCAACCTGAGTGAAAGGGGGGGGATTTTGCTGGCCAGCGAAAGGTCCCTCATAGCTGGTAGCTGTGAGCCTACAGCTGGATCAGGGTCTCTTTCCCTTTTGGGGGACACAGGAATGTCTGCTCCATAGGGGAGCCCAAAAACGAATTTTAGGTATACTGCCTCCGCCATGGTCAGTGTCCAAGTCTCTGGCAGTAGGTTCAGGAGGAGGGTATGACACTGTGCAGTCTATATGGTTTTATAAAAACTTGATAATAAGTGAATATA
>NW_020706501.1:0-5692 GCF_002925995.2 Terrapene triunguis
CCCTACATTTGTACCCTAAGGTTCAAAGTGGGGATCCAGCCTTGACATGGTGGCATAGCGGTGGAGATCGTTTTAACCCAAAAGCCAGTAAGAGATTTTTTTTTTCCTTCTAGCTGCTTGGAGAGCAGAGCTGAAGGTAGATGCATATCTTATCTCTCCTTGCCTGAAGGCAGAGGTGTTAAGTTTTTTTTTAACAAGGGGCTTTGTTAAGAGAAGGGTTCAATCAGTGAGCAAACTTTGAACTGGTAAAGGCAATTTACAAGTTGAATTGTTTTTTTTTCTTTTTACATCCTCGGGAGTAGCTTGTTAGAAAGTCTCTGTTAACTCAGCAGCAGCCACAGCTAAGTACATCCCAGTTTCAGTCAACTGCAGAGGGGGTGACCCAGCACAGGAAAACCAGGAAAATGACTACCAAAGAAGAAAAAGCTAAAGAGGAGGCCCACAAGAGAGCTATGGAGCTGAAAGAAAAAGAGATAGAGCTGAGAGACAGAGAAGAGAAAGCCAAAGAGGGGGCCCACAAGAGAGAGATGGAGCTGAGAGCCAGAGAAGAGAAAGCCAAAGAGGAGGCCCACAAGAGAGAAATGGAGCTGGAAAAAGCCAAACAGGAGGCCCATGAAAGAGAAGAAAAAGCCAAACAGGAGGCCCATGAAAGAGAAGAAAAAGCCAAACAGGAGGCCCATAAAAGAGAGATGGAGCTGAAAGAAAAAGAGATGGAACTGGAAGCAGCAAGGACTAGGCAGGATGCATCAGACCATCCTAACAACTCCTCTCCAGGTACCACTTCCCATCCCAGGAAATTCCCCACCTACAAGACAGGCGATGATACTGAGGCCTTCTTAGAAAATTTTGAAAGGGCCTGCCTTGGATACAGCATCCCTCCACCCCAGTACATGGTAGAGCTGAGACCGCAGCTCAGTGGACCCTTAGCAGAGGTGGCGGCTGAAATGCCTAAGGAACACATGAACAGTTATGAACTTTTTAAAAACAAGGCCAGACTCAGAATGGGGCTAACACCCGAGCATGCCCGTCGGCGGTTCAGAGCCCTAAGGTGGAAACCAGATGTGTCATTTACCCGGCATGCCTACCACATTGACAAAAATTGTGATGCCTGGGTATCAGGAGCAAATGTTAAATCTCTGGAAGATCTGCTTTCCCTAGTAAAAATGGAGCAGTTTTTAGAGGGTGTTCCTGAGGAAATAGAAAGGTACATCCTAGATGGGAAGCCCAAAACTGTAACCGAGGCGGGGGAGATTGGAGCCAAATGGGTGGAGGTGACAGAAAAGAAAAAAGCTAGTAGCAGTTGGAGCGAATATCAGAAGGGGCAAGCCGAAACAAAACCTTACCACCGGGGACAACCCAAGGCCCCACCCACATCCCAAGGGAAACCCCAGACGCCTTCTCACCCCACCACACCAGTCTCCATCAACCAACATCGCCCCGGTGATACCTTAGCAGGGCGATGTTTTAAATGTAATGAACTGGGGCATATAAAGGCTCACTGCCCCAAGAACCCTAACCGATTACAGTTCATTACACCCCAATCACACCAAAGATCCCCAGACCCAGATGCCTCTCTCATACCCTCGGAGCGAAGGGAAACCTTGAGAGTGGGCGGAAAGAAGGTTATCGCTTGGAGGGACACTGGGGCACAAGTGTCAACTATCCACCAATCCCTAGTGGACCCCAAACTCATCAACCCGGAGGCTACAGTGACAATTCAACCCTTCGTGTCACAGTCTGTAACCTTGCCTACAGCCCAGTTGCATGTCCAGTACAAGGGCTGGGCAGGAATGTGGACTTTTGCAGTCTATGACAATTATCCCATCCCCATGCTGCTGGGGGAAGACTTGGCCAACCATGTGAAGCTAGCCAAGAGGGTGGGAATAGTCACCCGCAGCCAGGCTAAGCAAGCTTTCACCCCCATCCCTGTTCCTGAGCCGTCCACCAGGGCCCCGTCTGTGTTACCGGAGACCCAAACACAGGTGGTGGAACCGGATCCCCTGCCAACGACTGCAACAGCCGTAGTGGATCCAATCCCAGAGACCCAGCCAAAGCCAGTCCCGGAACCGGAACTGGCAACGCAACCAGCACCAGAACCATTGCCGGCACTGAGTCCAGCGCTTGCAAACCCGTCTACAACTCCAATGCCAGAGGGCACCAGCGAGCCTGAACTGGCGGAAGCAGCAGATAACCCTACACAAGAGGCTCAGCCAGAGCCTGAGATACCACATAGTGCACCAGCGGACAGCGGTTCACAGTCAATGGAAACAGTCCCAGCACCTGCATCGCTTCCAGAGGGACCAAGCCCCAGTCCACAGTCCAAGGAGGAACTGATGTCTCCAGCATCAAGGGAACAGTTCCAGGCCGAGCAGGAAGCAGATGACAGCCTTCAGAAAGCTTGGGCGGCGGCACGGAGCACCCCACCGCCTCTCAGCTCTTCTAACCGATCCCGGTTTGTTGTAGAACAAGGACTTTTATACAAGGAAACTCTTTCTGGTGGGCACCAGGAAGACTGGCATCCTCAAAGACAGTTGGTGGTTCCCACTAAGTATCGGGTAAAGCTCTTGAGCTTAGCCCATGATCATCCCAGTGGCCATTCTGGGGTGAACAGAACCAAAGACCGGTTGGGGAAGTCCTTCCACTGGGAGGGAATGGGCAAGGACGTTGCTAATTATGTCCGGTCTTGTGAGGTGTGCCAACGAGTGGGAAAGCCCCAAGACCAGGTTAAAGCCCCTCTCCAGCCACTACCCATAATTGAGGTCCCATTTCAGCGAGTAGCTGTGGATATTCTGGGTCCTTTCCCAAAGAAGACACCCAGAGGAAAGCAGTACGTACTGACTTTCATGGATTTTGCTACCCGATGGCCGGAAGCTGTACCCTTAAGCAACACCAAGACTAAAAGTGTGTGCCAGGCATTAGCAGACATTTTTGCCAGGGTAGGTTGGCCCTCCGACATCCTTACAGATTCGGGAACTAATTTCCTGGCAGGGAACATGAAAACCCTGTGGGAAGCTCATGGGGTGAATCACTTGGTTGCCACCCCTCATCACCATCAAACCAATGGTCTGGTGGAGAGGTTTAATGGAACTTTGGGGGCCATGATACGTAAATTCATAAATGAACACTCCAATGATTGGGACCTAGTGTTGCAGCAGTTGCTTTTTGCCTACAGGGCTGTACCACATCCCAGTTTAGGGTTTTCACCATTTGAACTTGTGTATGGCCGCGAGGTTAAGGGGCCATTACAGTTGGTGAAGCAGCAATGGGAGGGGTTTACGCCTTCTCCAGGAACTAACATTCTAGACTTTGTAAGCAACCTACAAAACACCCTCCGACACTCTTTAGCCCTTGCTAAAGAAAACCTAAAGAATGCTCAGGAAGAGCAAAAGGCCTGGTATGATAAACATTCCAGAGAACGGTCCTTCAAAGTAGGAGACCAAGTCATGGTCTTAAAGGCGCTCCAGGCCCATAAAATGGAAGCGTCGTGGGAAGGACCATTCACGGTCCAGGAGCGCCTAGGAGCTGTTAACTATCTCATAGCCTCCCCCACCTCCAACATAAAGCCTAAGGTATACCATGTTAATTCTCTTAAGCCCTTTTATTCCAGAGGATTAAACGTTTGCCAGTTTACAGCCCAGGAAACAGATGACGCGGAGTGGCCTGCAGGTGTCTACTACGAAGGAACAAGGAATGGTGGCGTGGAAGAGGTGAACCTCTCCACGACCCTGGGACGTCTGCAGCGACAGCAGATCAAGGAGCTGTGCACAAGCTTTGCACCGATTTTCTCAGCCACTCCAGGACGGACCGAACGGGCATACCACTCCATTGACACAGGTAATGCTCACCCAATTAGAACCCCACCCTACCGGGAGTCACCTCATGCCCAAGCGGCTATACAAAGGGAGATCCAGGACATGCTACAGATGGGTATAATCCGCCCCTCTAACAGTGCATGGGCATCTCCAGTGGTTCTAGTTCCCAAACCAGATGGGGAAATACGCTTTTGCGTGGACTACCGTAAGCTAAATGCTGTAACTCGTCCTGACAACTATCCAATGCCACGCACAGATGAGCTATTGGAAAAATTGGGACATGCCCAATTCATCTCTACTTTAGACTTAACCAAAGGGTACTGGCAAGTACCACTAGATGAACCCGCTAAGGAAAGGTCAGCCTTCGTCACCCAGGCAGGGGTGTACGAATTCAATGTACTCCCTTTCGGGTTGCGAAATGCACCCGCCACCTTCCAAAGACTTGTAGATGGTCTCTTAGCGGGATTGGGAGAATCTGCAGTTGCCTACCTCGATGATGTGGCCATTTTTTCTGATTCATGGACAGAACACCTGGAGCACCTGGGAAAAGTCTTCGAGCGCATCCGACAGGCAGGACTAACTGTTAAGGCTAAAAAGTGTCAAATAGGCCAAAACAGAGTGACGTACCTGGGGCACCAGGTGGGTCAAGGAACTATAAATCCCCTACAGGCCAAAGTGGATGCTATCCAAAAGTGGCCGGTTCCAAAGTCAAAGAAACAGGTCCAATCCTTCTTAGGCTTGGCCGGATATTATAGGCTATTTGTACCACACTACAGCCAAATCGCCGCCCCGCTGACAGACCTAACCAGAAAGAAACAGCCAAATGCAGTTCAGTGGACTGATGAGTGTCAAAAGGCCTTTAACCAGCTTAAGGCAACACTCATGTCTGACCCTGTGCTAAGGGCCCCAGACTTTGACAAACCGTTCCTAGTAACCACAGATGCTTCCGAGAGAGGCGTGGGAGCAGTTTTAATGCAGCAAGGACCGGATCAAGAATTCCATCCTGTCGTGTTTCTCAGCAAAAAACTGTCTGAGAGGGAAAGTCACTGGTCAATCAGCGAAAAGGAATGCTACGCCATTGTGTACGCGCTGGAAAAGCTACGCCCATATGTTTGGGGACGGCGTTTCCAACTACAAACAGACCATGCTGCGCTACAGTGGCTTCATACCGCCAAGGGAAATAACAAAAAACTTCTTCGGTGGAGTTTAGCTCTCCAAGATTTTGATTTTGAAATACAACACATTTCGGGAGCTTCTAACAAAGTGGCTGATGCACTCTCCCGGGAAAGTTTCCCAGAGTTAACTGGTTAACAATTGTTCTTGGAATGAAACATTGTTAGTTTTATATAATCAGTAGTATGTCTTATTAACTCTGTTTTCTCCTAAAACTCCAGGAAGAAATCACAGCCAGTGTGGAACCGAACGTCCAACACTATCTGTGATTTGGGGGGCGTGTCATAACTATGAAGGGAAGGGTAACAGCTCTCTGTGTACAGAGACTCCAAATCCTTTTACCTGTAAAGGGTTAAGAGGCTCGGGTAACCTGGCTGACGCCTGACCCGAAGGACCAATAAGGAGACAAGATACTTTCAAATCTTGGGGGGGGAAAGTTTTGTGTGTGTGCTCTTTGTTTTAGGGGTGGTTCGCTCTGGGGACTGAGAGGGACCAGACATCAATCCAGGTTCTCCCCATCTTTCTAAACAAGTCTCTCCTATTTCAAACTAGTAAGTAAAAAGACAGCAAGGCGTCTTAGATTTACTTTGTTTTCTCAACTTGTAAATGTACCTTTTTACCAGAGTGTGTATCTTTGTTTGCTGTACTTTGAACCTAAGACAGAGGGGGGTCCTCTGAGCTCTTTAAGTTTGATTACCCTGTAAAGT
>NW_020706502.1:0-2024 GCF_002925995.2 Terrapene triunguis
AGTAATTCGACTTTGTGAGTCCACACTAACGGGGCGAGCGTCGATATTGGAAGCGGTGCACTGTGGGCAGCTATCCCACAGTTCCCGCAGTCCCCGCTGCCCATCGGAATTCTGGGTCGAGCCGCCAATGCCTTCTGGGTAAAAAAAATTTGTCGTCATCCGTCCGTCACTAACGCCCTCCCTCCCTCCATGAAAGCGCCGGCGGGAAATCAGTTCGCGCACTTTTCTGGTCAGTGACAGCGCGGACGCCACAGCACTGCGATCATGGATCACGCTGCGACCATCGCTGCACTTGTGGCCGTTCTCAACACCTCGCAGCTTATCATACACCTTTCCCTGAGGCAGATGCAGAGAAATCGGGCGAGGAGGCTACGGCACCGCCGTGAGAGCCTGAAGTCGGAGAGTGGCACAGAGCTGTCAGAAACCACGAGCCCCAGCGCCCAGGACATGACGTTGGCAATGGGGCATGTGGATTTTGTTGAACGGCGATTCTGGGCCCGGGAAACAAGCACGGACTGGTGGGACCGCATAGTGCTTCAGGTCTGGGATGAATCCCAGTGGCTGCGAAACTTTCGCATGCGGAAGGGGACTTTCCTCGAACTTTGTGAGTTGCTGTCCCCTGCCCTGAAGCGCAAGGACACCCGCATGCGAGCAGCCCTCACTGTCCAGAAGCGAGTGGCCATAGCCCTCTGGAAGCTTGCAACGCCGGACAGCTACCGGTCAGTCGCGAACCACTTTGGTGTGGGCAAATCTACCGTGGGGGTTGTTGTCATGCAAGTAGCCAAGGCAATCGTGAAGGTACTGCTCCCAAAGGTAGTGACCCTGGGAAACGCGCAGGTCATCATAGATGGCTTTGCCGCGATGGGATTCCCAAACTGCGGTGGGGCTATCGATGGGACTCACATCCCTATCCTGGGACCGGACCACCAGGCCAGCCAGTACATCAATAGAAAGGGCTACTTTTCAATGGTGCTGCAAGCACTGGTGGACCATCGGGGACGGTTTACAAACATCTACGTCGGATGGCCGGGCAAGGTTCATGACGCTCGCGTGTTCAGGAACTCTGGTCTGTTTAGACGGCTGCAGGAAGGTATTTACTTCCCAGACCACAAAATAACTCTTGGGGATGTGGAGATGCCTACAGTCATCCTCGGGGACCCAGCCTACCCGCTAATGCCCTGGCTCATGAAGCCCTATACTGGCGCCCTGGACACAGAAAAAGAACTCTTCAACTACCGGCTGAGCAAGTGCAGAATGGTGGTGGAGTGTGCTTTTGGCCGTCTCAAAGGGAGATGGAGAAGCTTACTCACTCGCTGTGATCTCAGTGAAACCAATATCCCCATCGTTATTGCAGCTTGCTGTGTGCTCCACAACCTGTGTGAGAGCAAGGGGGAGACCTTTATGGCGGGGTGGGAGCTAGAGGCAAATAGCCTGGCTGCTGATTACGTCCAGCCAGACAGCCGGGCCATTAGAAGATCCCAGCGGGACGCCCTGTGCATCCGGGAGGCTTTGAAAGCTAGGTTCCTGAGTGAGCAGGGCAACCAGTGACTTTTCAGTTTGTGGACAGAAAAGCTGAACCTGCCCCCGTTTCTTTACCCAGTCCATTTTGACTATCCTCTCCAGTTACATACAACCTTCACCCCCTTCCCCTTCCCAAAAAATAAAATCATTTCGATTTTTTAATGAACACCGTTGTCTGTATTGCTGTTTTCGCGGGAATATTTTAAACCGGGGACGCAGACTGTGGCGGGGGGGCGGGTTTAGTGTTCTGATGCAAATGATACTTCTAAACTCCCGGAATGACAGGCTCCGCACTGGTGGACTGGTTATTTCAATGGAGCCTGCCAGCACTCCTGGGGGGGACTGTGTGTATGTGTCGGCTATGTGACTTTCTGGCAGGGGGGGTAGGGTTACAGATCCCCTGCTGCGTGGATCTGTGAGCCAGGATAAGGACCGCTGCATAAGATCTGTAACTGCCCTCCCCCGCCACAAAGTCACAGAGCAACCCCCCCCCCCCCCCCCCC
>NW_020706502.1:2124-4917 GCF_002925995.2 Terrapene triunguis
CACCCCCCCCCCCCCCAAAACATGAAAAGCACCTCCCAGACTGACCAGGGTAACCAGTGACTGCACTGTGTATGTGTCCTGATGCTGGACCTGACCCCGCCTCTGTAGCCTGCTAAAGGTGACTGTCCTGTCCAATTACCAAGCCCCTTCCCCCCCTCCAGACAGACTCTCCCTCAAAAGAACCTGACCGAAACAGTAATGAACAGAAACAAACATTTTATTGCGAACCAGACATGAAACGTGGGGGGTGAAACTTGGACGGGGGCTTGTGTGAGGTGGGTAGGAAAGGACTTATGAAATTTTGGGGAATGTCAGCCTTCTACTGCTAGAGCAGTCTGCAGGGGTTGATTGAAAGTTTTAACGGCCCTTGCCGCCCCTCCTTCTTTGGACTTTGGGTGAGGGTGGTGTGGGACTTGGTGGCGGGTGAGGGCGGTTACAGATAGACTGCAGCGGGGCTCTGTCCTCCTGCCTCCGGTCTTGCAGAACATCCACAAGGCGCCGGAGCGTGTCCGTTTGCTCCCTCATTAGTCCAAGCAGCTTTTCAGTAGCCTGTTGGTCCTCCTGACGCCACCTCTCCTCCCGTTCCATGACTGCTCGGTGCATTTGTGACAAGTTCTCCCTCCACTGTGTCTGCTGGGCTGCCTGGGCTCGGGAGCAGCCCATTAGTTCTGAGAACATGTCTTCACGCGTCTTCTTCTTCCTCCGCCTAATCTGCGCTAGCCTCTGGGAGTGTGCTGACAGGCTGGGTTGGGAGACAGTCGCAGATGTGTCTGTGTGAATTTTAAAAAGGGAGTGAATTCCTGAGACAGATAAATGAAATTGTATACAAAGAACCTAGTCTTTCTCTGTGAACAAGACCATGCACTGAACCTCTCACATGCGCACTCAGGACAAGGTCGAATTTTCGGCCGTCGCCTTCAGTGCCTGTGGACTTGCGGAGGTCTTGGAGTGTTCAGAGAACTGTGGCTGGAGACCTGAACTTCTGGAGCGGGCAATAATGGTAAGCCGCAGACTTGTGGCTGCTTAAAACTCCAGCTGTAGCACTGGCCTCCTTTCACATTGAAAGCAATGCCAGTCTCTGCTGCCAGCAATCAGGACAGCATCAACTCTGCCCCTGTCCCACCCCCTCGCGGCTGTCCCAGGGAAAGATCCCTGTATGCTGCCCCTCTCCCTCCACCGCGTGGCTGTAAAGCAGTCCCAATACTAACATTCCCCTCCCTAATTCAAAGCAGGGCGTCATGAGCGACATCACCCTCCTGAGGATCCCGGACACCCAGAGAGAACGCATGCTGCGGGAAAGCATGCAGAAACCGGGGCCGTATGCCGCCATGCTATGTCGGGCCATGATCCCCGAGTACCTGATTGTGGCATGGAGGGGACATGTCTGCTACCACGGAGGGCCCACTAAGATCGCCCTACCCCGGAACCTGATCAACAGGCTTGAGCTCTACCTCCACGAGACCTACGAGGAGTTCTCCTACGAGGATTTCTCGTCGATCCCCGGCCACATTGACCGGATTTTCGCGTAGGTGCACTGGGACTTTGGAGTGGAGCGTCTTGGGCCTGGGAATCATGTAGTAACGGACATTGTGAAAATTTTTTAAAATACTTGGGACTAAATTGAGAAGAGCCTAAGACAGAGAAATCATGCAAAACCCATTTGTTACCTTTGTAAATATTCCTGTTTTGTACCTGATTATTTTTTTACTAGTTTACAGCACTTTTATAAATATACATTGTTAATAGTATAAATATTACCGTTCTGTTTTAAATAAATGTTTACATGTTTACAGCACTTACTGCTTGATCCGTCCCCTGATTCTGTGTCCGGGGTAAGGGATGGGGACGGTTGGTAGGGGATCTCGGTAAGGGTGATGAAGAGCTCCTGGCTGTCGGGGAAATCAGCGGTGCCAGCGCTGTCGACTGCCTCGTCCTCCTCATCTCCTTCCTCCTCTTCCCCGTCCGCTGTCATGTCCGACATGATCCCATCCTCGGAGTCCACGGTCAGGGGTGGGGTAGTGGTGGCGGCCGCTCCCAGGATGGAATGCAGTGCCTCGTAGAAACGGGATGTGTGGGGCTGGGATCCGGAGCGTCCGTTAGCCTCTTTGGTTTTTTGGTAGCCTTGTCTCAGCTCCTTGATTTTCACGCGGCACTGCGTTGCATCCCGGCTGTAGCCTCTCTCTGCCATGGCTTTGGAGATCTTCTCGTAGATCTTAGCATTCCTTCTTTTGGAGCGCAGCTCTGAAAGCACGGACTCATCGCCCCACACTGCGATGAGATCCAAGACTTCCCGATCAGTCCATGCTGGGGCCCTCTTTCTATTGGATTGCACGGCCATCTCTGCTGGAGAGCTCTGCATAGTTGCCACTGCTGCTGAGCTCCCCTCGATGTCCAAAGAGGAACTGAGATTCAAACTGCCCAGACAGGAAAATGAAAATGAATTCAAATTTTCCCGGGGGTGTGGCTGGTCAGAGCATCCGAGCTCGGACTGCTGTCCAGAGCGTCAACAGAGTGGTGCACTGTGGGATAGCTCCCGGAGCTATTACCGTCGATTTCCATCCACACCTAGCCTAATTCGATATGGCCATGTCGAATTTAGCGCTACTCCTCTCGTTGGGGAGGATTACAGAAATCGATTTAAAGAGAGCTTTATGTCGAACTAAATGGCTTCCTGGTGTGGACGGGTGCAGGGTTAATTCGATATAACGGCGCTAAAGTCGACATAAAAGCCTAGTGTAGACCAGGCCTAAGTTTTCAGTTCTCTTTTAGGTAATAACTATATGGATTCTCAAA
>NW_020706503.1:0-3656 GCF_002925995.2 Terrapene triunguis
TGTTGGGATCCACTAGGCATAGCTACCAGGTAACTCGGGAGAGCGGAAGGCCAAAGTGTTAATGAAACTCTTTTGCTTTGGGCCTATCTGAAACCCCCAGACTCCATCTTGTGAACTCTCATCTACTCCTGTGCTAACTGCTTACATGTTAATGTAGAAATGTATTGGTCAGCGTTTCTAGCAAATGGCTGCAGTTTCACTCACATTAGCAGAAATAATAGAGATAAGGAGGGAACAGAGAGATAGATAGTTTGTAGCTGTTTTCCCAGACATCCCCAAGGTATTTAGTGCAAAGGGTCAAGGAACGTACCGTGTTCTCCCTTCAAAATGACAAATGTATCCGCAACAGATGTCTCTTGTATCCCCTTCCCCAAAATAATATGTATTCTGTGTAACCTGTTATCTATTGGTCAGCATAATGACGTAAAAAGGATGAGAACTGAGTTGTTTGTTACTGATTATAAAAAGGGCCTATGTCGCCCATGTAAGGTGTGTCTCCTCTGGCACGAGCCGAGGTGCACCCTCTCAGCTGACTGACAAATAAAGAACCTGGTACCTGTCTTTATGTCTCTCCGTGCCTCCTTGGTGTAATTAGGTAAGCTCCGGGGGGAAACGAGCCCTATTTGGCTAACAAACTGGCGACTCCACCGGGACTTCTCTCCCTGTGGAGGACACTGACCGGCGACCGAAGGCGATTCTGAGGAGTGGCCACCTCGAGCTGTTGGTTTGCTCGGGCCTCGGGTCGTCACAATCGGTCGGGGCGGCTGTGTCCTCTCTAAAGAGAACTCCTAATGACACGGAGATAAGACGGTACCAGAAGAAGGGGAAGGTCCAACAGCCGGACGCGGCCACTCCGGGCGGTAAGTGCGTTTACCTCTTGGGTTTGAGGGATAACGCCCCCGCAGTGTAAATTGGGCCCTTTGGGTAATCCCTGTGTGGGAAGGTATTGTAGATGGACAAATGTTTTGTGGTTATGATAACAAAGCAGGCAACGTTTAATGAATAATTTCACTAACTTTCCTAGTCTGTGGGCTGTACTGGACAATTACTGGGACGTAGAAAAGCCCCAGGGCTTGCTTTTATTCTTGGCAGGAATATTGTTCTTTTTCATACTAATGATATGCTGGAAGCCAAAATTGTGATAACCAGGTCTAGGACTTAAACCGACTCTAGCCGCACCGAGACTCCTGCGAGGGGAAACCCCGTGACCAGGATATCTTGATCGCAAGGGGGGTCGGTCAAACCCGTGACCAGGTTTAATTAGACACGAGCATAATGGGGTCCGGACAAAGCGCATATGCTGGGACACCCTTGGAATGTATGTTAAATAATTGGAAGGCGTTTAGACGCTAGGCTGATTATGGAATGGTATTATGGAAAGATGATCTGATATTTTGTTCAAGTGCCATTTAACTCCAACAGGCTCGGTAGTAACGGCTGCTAAACCCCAGAACCCTCCCACTGTTGTAATGCCAGAATCGGTGTCCCCTTCGGCTCCTTCACCCCCACAGGCTTTAGAGAGTACCCCCCCCCCTTGGTGGGATTGTATCCGTTGATTACTGAGAGTGTGTTAGCCTGTCCAGGAACACAGGATCTTGTGTCATGTTGCTTTTAACATCTGGCTGCTTTTAAGGCAGAGGCAGGAGAATTCTCAACGAATCCAAGCAAGTTCATTTCTATCTTTGAAGGTTGTCTAGCTAGTCATAAGCCTCACGAGGGAGGACTCGGGTAGCTTTATGAGTAAGAATGTTTAAGGGAAGAGACCAGGAAGGGTGGGGGCTAGTTGAGAAACCCACCCTCCTAGCTAAATTGGTAGTGAAAAAAAGCCGGTGCCCATGGAAGGGACGGTTCAGCAAGAAAAGCAGGATCGGGCCCAAGCGGGCAGGCAACAGACAGAGAGATTGGAAAACAGGTTGGAAACTTTGAGGGCATAGTGGAAGGAAAAGAGTAAGTAATTATAAGCATGGGGATTTCAAATCCCCAGGACAATAATTGGAATGGTAAAATCTGAGTTGAGTGGGTGTCGTTTTGGGAGACAAGCAAGTGATTTAAGAAAAGAGAGTGAGAAGTTAACTCTGTAGTTGCTAGAGGGAATCAAGCAGTGAAACTTGGTAGGAATGTCTAAGTAATTCAGGCAAGAGGTTATTTAAGTGGAATTATTCAACTATGAATATGTTAGTCTAATTTGCTGAAGAACACTCCTGCTGTATACAATCTGTGTTTTATAAGTTTGAGATGAATTGGTATTGTTTTAAAGTTGCAAAACTGAGAATACTTTTGCCAGACACAGGAAACTAGTGTTGTTTAAGGTATTTAGCATTTAATCCTTAAGGTGACTTAACGCTTTACAAGATTTAAAATGTTTTAACTAAAGACCAAAGGTTGTGGCTGCAGCAGGGTAGTCAAAGCCAGGAAAAGAAAAGATTTGAATTTGGTTTTTGGGTAACAAAATAGCAGATAAAAGATCTGGTAAAGAGAGAGAAGGCATTTAAGGTTTAAAAAGGGAAAGCTATTAGACACCAGAGGTTGTACAGAGTGAAATCCTGAGAAGTGAGTGTGCTTGTCCTGGTTTGTTGCTTCAAAGCTTTGCACAGAAGTTATGTTCACAGAATGAGTTAACTGAGAGGAAAATACAGCTGGCCTCAGTCCAAGGACATTGTTCATAGCCAAGACTTTGCTGACAACCAAGAAAAAGGGGGGGGGGGCTGAATGTGCCCAAGCAAGTGAGATCTGCAAAATACTGCAAGGCATAATGAGGACAACAGAAGGGTTAAAAGGCAGTTTTGCTGGATAGTATTGTCTCAAGGATTTAAAAATTCCCCCACTCTGTTCAGACAGGCTTTGGCCAGAGACTTGGAGGAGTGGGATAATTCAGACAAAGCCCTCTTGCTGTAATATGTAGATGACTTGCTAATTGCTGCTGTGGATCTAATCCCTTGTCTCAGAGCTACTGTGAGTCTCCTAAACTTTATTGGACTGCGAGGATACAGGGTATCTCAAAGCAAAGCCCAAATTGCTCTTTCAGAGGTTCAATATCTGGGATTTCACATCAGGCAGAGAGAGAGACAGCCTCCTTCCTTTCGTTTGAGAGCTATCTGCCAAGTTCCCATCCCCAGCAAACGGCTTAGGGCATTCCTGGGCATGGCAAGTTTTTGCAGAATATGGATTCCAAAGTTTGCACTGTGGGCTAAACCTCTGTATAAATGTGTTAAGGGAACGGAACATGACCCCTTTCACCGGTCCCCAGAAGCGGACAGGGCATTTCAGCTATTAGGTGCCTGGAAGCGTCCTGTGGCATACTTTTCTAAGCAACTGGATCAAGTTTCAAGGGGATGGCCAGCCTGTTTGAGGGCGGTCGCAGCTATGGCTCTAGTGCTTGGGGAAGTGGAAAAGCTGACACTGGGAGGAACTGTGCAAGTGTATATGTTCCCCATATGGTTCGAGCCCTGCTGGACACTAAGGGTGGTCTTTGGCTCACACAGGCTCGGGTTGCTCGGTACCAGGCGAAGCTGTTAGAGAAACCTGAAGTCTCCCTGCAGATCTGTCCTTCCCTTAATCCAGCTACACTGCTACCAGAGACAGAAAAACAGGAACATGACTGTTTAGAAATCATAGATGTTCAGTATTCTAGCCGCCCAGATCAAAAAAAAAAAAAA
>NW_020706503.1:3756-6222 GCF_002925995.2 Terrapene triunguis
AAAAAAAAAAAAAAAAAAAAAAAAAATCAGCCACTCCCAAATGCTGACTTGGAATGGTATACAGCTGGAAGTAGTACTGTTGTGGATGGGCAAAGGGGGGCTAGTTATGCTATTGTGTCTCTTCATGATACCGAGGAAGCTGAGAGTTTACCAGCAGGAACATCTGCCCAGCTTGCTGAACTAGTGGCCCTGACTCGGGCACTCGAGCTGGCAAAAGATGAACGGGTTAATATTTTTACTGATTCAAAGTATGCTTTTGAGGTATTGCATGCTCACGCCGGCTTTTAGAAGCAGTACAACTCCCCTCAGCAGTAGCAGTGGTACATTGCAAAGCCCATCAGAGGGAAGATCAAGATGTAATCAAGGGCAATGCCAGAGCAGACAGGGAAGCTAAGCGAGCTGCTATCCTGAAATCACCAACTGAGGAAGATGCCCAAATGCATGCCCTCATCCCATCAGTGGGTGAGCTTGCAGCCCCTCAGTACTCCCAAGAGGACAGAAACCTGGCTGACAGTCTCGGTCTCCAGGAAAAGGAGGGATGGCTTTATTCCACAGAGAGAAAAATCCTCCTGCCCAAGGGCTTGATTCAACCAGTGTTGCAGGAACTGCATCAAACCACACACGCAGGCAGAGAGGCTCTTACCCAGCTCATAAATAAATATTTTCTAACCTCTGGACTTAAACCACTAACATCACAGGTACAAGCTGAAGGTTTAATCTGCCAAAAGAATAACCCTCGACCAGGAGTAGCAGTGCCACCAGCCACCCTGGAACCTACCCCGGCCCAGGATTAGTGTGGCAAATAGACTTTACTGAGTTTCCCAGGACTCAAGGGTACAGGTACCTTCTCGTCTTAGTGGATCGATTCAGCGGACGGCCTGAAGTCTTCCCATGTCGCAACAACACTGCCAAGACAGTGGCTCTTAAGTTTGTTAAGGAGATCATTCCTCGCTTCGGCCTTCCTCAGTGGATGGAATCTGACAATGGAACACACTTCACATCTCAAGTGGTTCAAAAGATATCAAGTGCTCTGCAGATCCCCTGGAAACTCCACACACCCTGGTGACCACAAGCCAGTGGAGTAGTGGAACGCACAAATCAGACACTCAAGCGACACCTCTCAAAGGTCTGTCAGGAGGCCTCTCTTAAGTGGCCTGATGCTTTGCCCCTTGTGTTACTTTGCATTCGTGCTCTCCCTAAGGGCAGGATAGGGCTTAGTCCCTTCGAGATTATGTTTGGAAGAGCATGGCCTATGAATGGTACCCCAGTTCTGGCAGGGGAATGGGAAGTGGGGTATGGTTTCTTGTCTCAGTACATGTGCCCTCTGTCTGCTGTTCTTTCTTTTCTTCACAGGCACACCAAAGATTCACAGCCTCTTTTGCTGGATACTCCGGTCCACTCCCTGCAGCCTGGTGACTCCGTTCTCGTGCGGACCTGGAAGGACGAGCCTCTCCAAGAAGAAGTGGAAGGGACCCCACACCATCCTGCTTGTCACCCATACAGTGGCAAAGGTCGAAGGACACAAGAACTGGATTTATTACTCTCGACTGAAAGCAGTGCCCATTCCTGAACAGTGGACTGTCCAGCCTGCTAAAAAGACTGCTGACGACAATTTGGAACTTAAGCTGTTATTCAAAAGACAGTAACGATCACTGGGAATGCGTTGTGATCTCTCTGAACAGTCACAGCATACTCCCCGCGAGAACCCTGAGCATTGGTTTTTATTTTTTTATAGAAGGCGGATCTGGCCTATGTATTTGGTCTTGTTATTTTTTGACTTGTTTAGTGTCAATAATTCTTGTTATCCTCTGGGTATTTGGGTTGTGGTAATTACAATATGGGTTTAGGTTTAGGGTCTTTCACAGCATTTCTTTTTATCACAGAGGCAGTTCTTCTGTTACCTACTGTTTCACCCACATCGCATGCAGGATGGGGAGCCATCCCTGCAGATATGGCTACTAACACATATGAGGCCCTGAAAATTGCCTTTGCCCATGAGTTTAATCTCTCCAACTGTTGGATATGTGCCCAAACTCCCCATCATTCAGCGGGATTGCCCTGGAAAGTAGTACCCCAAAATTGGTCAGACTATTGTCAAAGGTGGATGGTTACTAGCAGTAGCACCTCTGACAATTTAAGTTTGCCAATAATACCCTGGCCATAAAAAAAAGCATAAGTTCTAAGCTGTACCAGCTTCAATTGCTGGCTTTGCAAAACCGCCAGGCCCTAAATTATGTGTTAGCTTCACGGGGCGGGGTCTGTGCCCTTATTAAAGAAGAGTGTTGTACCTCCCATACCCCAGAAGTTCCCTTATACCCTCTTATTGATAATCCTGATTGCATGGAGCTTAATCACATTTTGTCTTTAGAGTATGAGAAAACTCTGACAAAGGTTTGTTGAGTATTCTCAAAGGGGGGATTGTTGGGATCCACTAGGCATAGCTACCAGGTAACTCGGGAGAGCGGA
>NW_020706504.1:0-8380 GCF_002925995.2 Terrapene triunguis
CTTAGGTTCATTTGAAAATTCAACCCAGAGCTACTGGAGCTAGTAAAAATCAATCATTATTATTATTATTTTGTAAAAACTGTTTAAGTTGTTTCCATTTTGAAGAGTGCAGAATAGAGTCACTTTCTATTTTCAAAATGTGTCATGATATTTTAACCAACATTTTTGTCAAAATGACAGTTGAAATGTTCTGTTGACAAGCATTCGTTTTTTCTTATTGAAAACTAGGTTTGCAGTAAACAAAACATTTTGGTAATGATTTTGCAATCAATTCTGATAAACAGTTGATTAAATTATTCATAAAAATATTGTGGAAAATTTAACAAAAGTGGAAAATTTTTATAATGGCTATTTTGGGCAAAAAATGTTTTCAATAAAAGGACTTTTTCAACAAAAAACTGTTTGCAAAACATTTTGATCAACTCTAGTAATTATTCATATTTTACTGCATCAAATACTTAATGCTGCTCTTTTCTTAAACCAACAATTCATAATATAAACAAACAATACACATAGAAATTGGTATTGTAAAAAATGAACCAATCCACACTAGCAATACATATCCACACCTCTCATCGTGCCGTAGTTTGGCACATTGTCTAATGAAATACACCACTTCTCAAGTATAAAGATGACAGCACCCAATGCAGCTCCTTCCTCTCCTTTCCATCAACTGGACTTTTACCATTGGCTTCAAGGGAAATAGATTGGACCCATAATTAGGGAAAGTCCAGTGAAAACAGAAAAATAGGTCATTGTTCTTAAAACAACAAAGATGATGCAATGTTTCTGGCCAGTTATTTTTATACATGTGTGTAAGGGCTGTGATTAATTTAGATTAATTTGATTTAGTCTGATTTAATAATTGCGTGACTTTTATCTGGCTTCCCATGCCAGATGGTTCAGCCAGCTTAACAACAGGAAAGATGTTGTGGCTGCGACAGTGAAATAGCACTTATTTATAGAAGTCTGACCATCTTTCACACACATCAGAGCTCTGCACTCCTGCATTTGAGCACTTTGCAGTAAATTGCCTTTATGTATCTCCGCTTTATTCTATATAATTTATTTACCTCCCAAAGTTACTTGAGTTATTTTATTCAGAACGTGTTTTTTTCTTTCGGTTGGTCTCCTAGACTGCTTGCGTTCTTGCAGCTCCTGATTCTGCACTCACACCATTGTAAATTGAGAGCTTCTCCACTGAAGTCAGTGGAGTTACACTGTGATTAGAGAGCTGGCAGAATTGAGTCCACTAACTTTAATCCTTACATGAACGGCTCCTGTGCTTCAGGAGTTCTCGCAACACTTGGATGTTTAAAATGTCTTCAGATTGTTAATTCTCTTATTCAGAATCCTAGACACATGCTAGTTTTAAGCTCTGATCCAAAAGCTTTCATCTTTAGAGACTGAAATTCATGAACCTGCTGTTTCTGATTACTTGTATTATTCCATTACACTTGCTTTTCCTGATTTAATTTACAGTCACACACAGTAGGAAGCAATAGTTATTTTGCCCTCTGATTTAGCTTTAGAGACTTCCTGTAAACAATTCATCTGTTTTTCAGATGTCCAATTGTACTGTACATGGAATAGTTATGCACAATTAAAGGCCCACAAGATTGAACAACAATTTAAGCAAGGTGGAAATATGGCTGGATTGACTGGTTTGGAAGACAGACATCCCAATTTTGCCTTCAACACGCTTCATAATTAAATCATTTGAATACCGCCACCAAAATATACAGCTCCCAGCTGTTTCTATCCATCGTGACACTCACTATCAATATTCTGAGCAAAAACCAGTGCCCCTTTTGCTTCTTCAAGAGATATTTGGCTGACAATGAGCTCAGTTCTACAAAGTGCTGAGTACCCCTGCATGGAGCTGACCATTCTCATCTCCCTTTGATATCAAGACCAGGCACATTAGGTCCGCAGCCTGCTCCCATTGAAATCAATGGCTACATTCCCATTGACTATAATGGCACAGAGACAAGCCCGCTGTGCTTGAAACAAAATGCTCATTCCATCAACCTGTGCCTAGAAATTATAGATTTTGCAGAGGACTCTAAAAAGTGCTGCTATTATTTTGCAAATCACATAAATAGAAAATACATTATTTTTCTGATTAAAACTCCCATTTGTCTACATAAAATCAATTCGAGAATATGCATTTATATGGTGCCTTTCATCCCAGGCTTGTGTCTAGCTTCTTAAAATAAATGTTATCGGAGATCCAAGTACTTTTGTCAAGCACGTGTGAGTCAGCAGCAGTAAGAAGGGATTTTCTCCTTCCCCCTCTCCTCTCATTCCTTTCCATTATGTGGCACATTTTTAAAATCTGGCAAAGTTGTAACAAAATGATCACTAACTTTCCGGAAGGATCTTAGAGAAGAGGTATGTTGTTTAGTGCCAAAAAAAGTCAAACCATCTCAGCACGCACTTGAACTATTAGGGCCTAATCCTGCTCCCATTGAAGTCCAAGCACTTCAATATGTCATTTCAATATGAAATCCAGGCCAGACATTCTGCTAATGAGTAATCAGTTCTCCGATGAATTTCAGCCCTTCGTTCTGATCACGAATAGTCTGCGATCACACCGATCTTTTGCATATTTGTTATCTGTAATTGTTAAATAATTTAGGGGAACAAATTTCAGCCTGGAGAGTGTTCACAATTTGTTTTTGTTTTTTAGACTTTTCACTTTCGAGGCTGGTGACTTAGATCATATGGTATTATTTTTGCTCCATGACTGGGTAATTGAAACTTTTTTAAAAGTGGAGGTGGTCAAAAAATGCTATATATGTTATGCTTTGTCACAGATTCCCCCCTCCCCCATTTTTTTGGCTAAATAAAATAGATTTTTTTCAGTTTTCAAAAAAACAAAATTTGTTCAGTTTTGATTTGTCTTCCTTCTTCCTCATTTTTCATCGGAAAGGGGGAGAAAAAAGAAAAGGAGAGAATGGGAGGGGACACACCCCAAAAGATGAACACTTTGTTTTTTGGATTTATTTGTTGAAAAAAAACCAAACATTTTCACAAAACTGAAAATGTTCTTGTCTGTCTAAAGGCCATTTTTCCCTAAAAAAATAATTGATAAAAATTTCACTCAGGTCCAATAAAAAAGGAGATATGTAATGAATAACAAATAGCAAATAACATAATTTCATGCACACATGAATATTAGCAGAGAACAGCTGTTTGCCAAACAATCATGCAAGTAAACACCTGATTACACAGATTTTGTGAATAGCGAATAAAAAGAAGACACGGATGTGGTTGAATTGAAGATTCATTCAGATTCCATAGGAATGTCTGTAAATGCTATTTTTGAAGCACTTAACTAGCAAATCTCCTGGAAACAGATAAATTAGGACCTGATCGAAAGCCCGCTGACATCAATTAATTTTGGATCTAGCCCCTAAAAAGTTTCTCTGCCCCATAACAGAATTGGTATAGCAGATTGTAGCTGGGTGGTTACCCCGCTCCTGCCCTGAAGGGCTTAAAACAGCCCTGGGAGAGGGCTGTAGCAGGGGAAAAGCTGGGCTGATTGGGGAAGTGGCCGCAGCTGGGCCACGCCCCAAGCAGGCCTCAGCTGGCCCTATATAAGAGACTGAGAGCCAGAAGCTTGACAGTCTCTATCTGCTTTCAGAGAGAGGGGGGCCTGGCTGCTGGGAAGCTCAGGGTACTTAGAGTAAGGCAGGGCTGGGGGAACTCCAGGATGGCTGGGGAACTCCAGGCTGGCAACTCCCCAGGTTGCAGGGCCTTGTCCAAGCCCCCATAGAGGTACTGGGTTGTAGAGAAAGGCAGCAGGTCCAAAAAACCCCTTGCCTGTGATGAGTGGCTTATACTGCAGTCTGCCCCAGGGAGCGGGGGCTAGTTGGTGACTGGCAGTAGCCTACGACTGAGGTGGGGATAGGGGGGTTCCCCAGGGAGGGGAGATCCTGAGAGTGAGGGGTTACTGCCAGGAGGCAGCACCCCAGATAACAGGGCACCGGAGTCCAGGGAGGGATGCGGGGGCCTAGCAGCAGTGGGACACTGGCCTGCAGAGGGCGCTCCAAGGCTGGAAACGAGCTAATTCCCGAGATGACCAGCAGGAGGCCCCGCCGGGTGAGTCCTGCACCTTTACACAGATATTATCCAAAAAGGAAAATATGGAATGTAGGATCACATGAAGCAATTGATAGCTAGTAATATGGTAAATAACTAGGTAATAATAGTCTTCAGTGATAAAGGGCTTATTTATATACACATAGGCCGCAATCTGCAAAAATACATGAGTTTTATGCAAGGGACTAGTCCCATTAAAACCAATGGGACTTCTCATATGCATAGGTATTTGCAGAATCTGGTCCAGGGATGGTATATACAACTTCATATTTTGCATTTCTTGATTCTAGTATGCTTAAATTCTCAAACGTAACATGGCATTAATGTAAATTTTTGCATTTCACTTAACTCCTTCCTCCTTAACATTTAAAATCATTCACATACATTTAAAAATGATCATTCCAACAGTGTTTTGCCAGAATTCCAGTCTAATCTGTCTTTGAAATCCCAGGCTGTCTCATTTGCTGATGGCTGCTACCTATCGTATTTCAGCCCTGTTTCAGGGTTTCTTTCATGTAATTTTTGAAAGTTGCCTTTGAGTTGGTGGTTCACTGACACTTCACCTGCTTCTAATCATATGCAGATGACACACAATTATATCTCCAAATGGATTCAAATGACAACCTTTCACTGACATTCAGCACTAACTGCCTTTCAGACATGAGGGTCTGGTTAACGATCAATATTAACAAAATGGAAGTCAATGAATCATATATATATATGTAGTCACCTTACTTTATGCACCATGATTTGAAAATTGGGGTCTTCTGCCATTGCAGAGGTTGAGCAAATACTGGGCAGAAGGTTCCAGGATATGAAATAGATAAGGTGGGTGAGGTAATATCTTTATTGGACCAACTTCTGTTGTTGAGAAACACAGGAAGTTGGTCCAATAAAAGATGTTACTTCACCCACCTTGTCTCTCTAATTTCAACCTCTTGTGTGTTTGCATTCCATGAATATTCACTTTAGCAAATGAGTTTACTGGCAGCATATCTGAAATTAATTTTCAATTTTGAAATAGGTAATATTCCCACCAGAAGCCTAATTCTAAAGATTAATGCTTGCCCAATGGGGGGGTTAAAAGCTTATAATGTGACCTATTTTCAACTAACTACTGCTTAAATTTTGAAAACAGAATACTTGCAGCCAGCTCTTGAGTAAAGAGCTACAGAAATATTTCAGTTTATAATTTCAAACAATCAATATCTGAGAAAATTCTGATAAGGTTCATGGACAATCCAAGAACAGAAAAAGAAGTGAAATTCACTAAATAAATTGTTCATCATTAATTATTCACCTAAGCTTAGTAAATATACATGTTTTGGCATGTGATTATAGTACATGTAGGTGTAGTACTTGTGAAACTACATGGATACATACACAGGCATTTAGTCAATATGTTCAGTATTGCCACTGGTGTTTCTTTAAAAATAGAGATGCATCACTACTAAAGTTATGTACGCTCTCCCACTGCCAGGTGCCTTCCACTACATACTGCCAAAATTGCAGGCTTATTGCTATGATGATATATCATTCCAAGAAAAACTGACCCCCCCCAATGACATTTCTACCAGCAATCTCAGTCTTGACAAATTGAGATTAACTAATGCTTTGTGAACCCACAAATTGTTTTAGTTGACCTAAATTTGCATTTTTCCTCCAAAAAGAATTTTGGCTGAAAAGTTGTGCCCAGCTCTAGTGGAGACCCATTCTGTGGGGTCCCTTTTCTGGCTTTTCTTCCCCTCCTCCCACCGCTCCCTCCCCCTCATACCCACATATATGGAGGGGTTATAAGTGTTGCAGAAGGCATTTTGCAGGCCCCATGTACCATGGGAGAATTTTACCTTAGGAGAAGTCACAGTACCTAAGCTTTACTTTGCAAAATGGTTTCACAGTGAAACTCACATTAAAGCAGTTGCTCATTGGAAAGGGTCTTTAAAGTATTCCCAGGTTTCCAAAGCAGTCTGAGACTATGACATGAACCCTACCAGGAACAAAGAACATCACAAACCTACCACCTTTTGCTCCAAATGAAAGGCACATTTCTTCGACTTTGCTTTCTTCAGTACACAAAAAACAAGCTACCAAAGCATGACACTCCACTGCATAAACTCTGGAGGGAGGATGAGAAAACAGACAACACATGACAAACATTAGTCATGTTGCTTAATGCACTACTGGAAGGTGCTCAGATACCATGGTGATGAGCACAGTTTAAGAATATATAGAGAGTGGAATTTTCCTTTTAGGATCCACTAGTAGATGATGGACTTTTGTTGGTCCTTTGAGCGTTCACTCATGATGGATGCCACTCTAGCTATGTTTGCTTATCTCATAAGGCATGTTTGTGAGGCTAAACTAAACTTTGTGATGGCTTTTGAGAGGCTTGGATTCAGGGAACTAAAAATGTGGAAAATGTTCTCACTAGCTTCTTGGCACTTCTTTCACTATACGGACAACTGCAGGAGTCTTATACTAGCTTTGTAGAGTAAAGTCTTCAAAGACCAGGGAATCCCAGTGCACATTTCTGTTAGGCAACTTGAAAAGGTAAAAAAAATAAACACACACACACAAAACAAATAAATATTTTCAAGCTATGTGGATCCTGGTGACCTTGGATTCCAAACTGAAATAAACTATTTCTCAGGGTTCCAAACACAGAGGAAGAAAATGATGGGATGACTGAGCCATTCAAGCTTTGGGTTTCAAAACAGACAGGATCTGGCTCTGATTTCATTTGCACAAGTGTAATGCTGTTGACTGCAGTAGAGTTACTCCTGATTTATCCCAGCATAAGGCTGTCTACACTAGAGAGCATGTACTGGCATGCTATGCTGGCGTAGCCTCCTAGTATAAACACAGTGTACACCAACAGAAGTTCTGTAGGAACACAGCCTCCCTGAATGATGTTAGCTATGCTAACAGAAGCACTCTGTCAGTGTAGCTATTCCAACAGTGCAGACACAGCTATGTCAGTCGTTGTATTGGTTTTTTTTACCCCAACCGACATAGGTATGCCTATGCTGATATAAGTTTCAAGAGTGGACTAGCGTGGGTGAGATTAGAGTTAGGCACTCAGGCCTGGTCTACACTAGGTGTAGGGGATCGATCTAAGTTACGCAACTCCAGCTACGTTATTCACGTAGCTGAAGTCGACATACTTAGATCTACTTACCGTGGTGTCTTCACTGCGGTAAGTCAATGGCTAACGCTCTCCTGTCGACTCTGCCTGCGCCTCTTGCCCTGGTGGAGTATTGGAGTCGACGGGAGAGCGCTCGGCGTTCGATTTATCACATCTAGACGTGATAAGTCAACCCCCGCTGGATCGATCACTGCCCATCGATCCAGCGGGTAATATAGACAAGCCCTTAGATTCTCAGGACCCCCCTCAAGTCTAAGGCCTTCTAGAAAAGGGAAAGTGAACTAGAACTATTACTTCTTTCCCTGCTGAAACTTCACAGGGTCAGGGGGAAGCAAAAGTGATGGGCACCCCTTATTCTGAGACACAACCCACTCGCTGCCCCACACAGCCCGTCCACTCCTTATGACTAGGGAAAGGGGAAGTGGCTGTGGAAGTGGCTGACCCCTAGTTTGTTTAGAGGGAGGAGAGATCAGGATCCCCTCGCATTTGATTCCAGGGTGGCATGATGTGGCTCAGTGTACTTAAGATGTGCCAGACGCAAATGCTTTAATTCTCTGGAACAGCAGCTGCTGACATTGGCACTTTGCTTGTGCTAAAAACCAGTTGCATTCTGGGAAATATATAAGCAGAACTTTGGGAATGCCTCCAAGTTTGGATAATCATTTTAGGGACAAATCCTGCAAATTACATACAAAAGACAACGACATCATGGTTATTTATAGATCCACAAGACTCTGGAGTTGTGTGTTAAGCCGGATCCTTTGAGACTTCTTGGTTGTAATGATTTATGCCTATGCCCATCTTTGGCCTAATTCCTTTCTGCCTGGAATCTTGTTTAAAGCCATTTACACCGGTATGAAGTAGGTGTAAAATGCTGCCATTCTAATTTAGTACTGTTTTACACTCACTCTGCACTGACTGCATGGCGGTAAATGCTTACACAAGATGCAAGGCAGTGGAGAACCAGCCCTCTTTTCTTTTGCTTTTTTCTGCTCAGATGTTCCTGCCATTGTCCTTCTATTTTGGTAGATGTCCCTTTTTTCATAACACTCCCTGTAACGTACTTTCTTAGAGAGATCTGGGAGGCTGAAATTCTGACCCTAAGGCCTGGTCTACACTAACCCCCCC
>NW_020706505.1:0-1947 GCF_002925995.2 Terrapene triunguis
GAGAGTGAGAAGACATATTGCTGGAAGACTGAGGAGTACAAGCATTATCAAACACCAGGAGAAAGGTCCTGTGGTGAGGATAAAGAAGTTGTTGGGAGGAGGCTATGGGCAAGTAACTCTAGACAGCTGCAGTCCACAGGGCCCTGGGCTGGAACCCGGAGTAGACGGCGGGCCCGGGTTCCCCTCAAACCTCCCAACTCCTGATCAGACACAGGAAGAATTGACCTGGACTGTGGCTTCTACCAGAGGGGATGGTCTCTGGGCTGTTTCCCGACCCACATGGTGAATCTGTGAGGTGAGAAAATCCGCAATAAGCGCAGGACCCACCAAGGTAGAGGAGGAACTTTGTCACAACTGGTGTCAGGAGTGGGATTTTGGTGTGCACGGCGTGGCGGAAGAAGGAGGGTGATTTAAAAAAAAAAAGAGAGAGTTTATTATTTCCCCCACCACAATGGATGACTTAGTGCAGGCACTGATACAAAGCACAGCAGCCCAGCAGGAGGCTACCCATGTCCAAGCACCAGCCCAACAGGAGGCAGTGCGGCTGCAGCAAGAGACTAATCGCCTGCTGATGGATCAGGCCGCTCAAGACCGAGCTATGTTGCGGGAACTGATAAAGACCCTTACAGAGCTGAACTGCGGCCATGATGGGACGCGGCTCATACGGGCCAGCCATTGGCTGCAGAAAATGACGCGGGAGGATGATGTAGAGGCATACCTTCTGGCCTTTGAGAGGACAGCCCTACGGGAGGCCTGGCCTCGAGATCAGTGGTCTGGCATCCTTGCCCCATTCCTGTGTGGGGAGGCCCAGAAGACCTACCATGATCTGCCTGAAGAGTCTGCAGCAGACTACCCCCAGCTGAAAGCAGAGATCCTGGCCAGATCTGGGGTAACGACCGCAGTGCGGGCCCAGCGGTATCACGAGTGGAGGTACCAGGAAGACAAAACCCTGCGGTCCCAATTGTATGACCTCATCCATCTCACATGAAAGTGGTTGCAAACAGAGTCCTGGAGTCCGGAAGAGATACTAGAGGTTCTGGTCATTGACCGATACATAAGGGGACTACCGCCAGACCTTCGCGCCTGGGTAAGCCAGAACGAACCCTCCACCTATGACGAGGTTGTCGCCCTGGTAGAGAGGCAAAGGACAGCGAGGGAGCTGACCCGACCAGTTAAGGAAGAGGCACCCCGGGTTAAACTAGCAGCACCAAGCCCTAAAGCTCGGGTGACTGGGCCACCAGCAGGGCCGGCTTTAGGAAGTGCGGGGCCCAATTCGAACATTTTTGGCGGGGCCCCGGCAGGGATGACTAACACACACACACACACACACACACACACACACACACACACACAAAAACTGTAAAAAAAAAAAAAACCTTTAATTTCTTCCTTGTATTATTTACTTTCCATAACTATATAAATAATAAAATTATATATTATGTACATTGTGTCATATATGCTGTTGATCGGTTATTAATGAGCTCCGTTTCACATGTGTGGGTCCCTGCCACTCCCTGGGGGTGTGGTGTGCACATGTGTGGGTCCCAGCTGCTCCCTGCCCCCCTCATTGAAGCAGGTGTGCAGGGTTACTGCCCTGGGAACTGCAGGGCACCAGTGGACATGGGGCTGGCTGGAGGCAGGGCAGTGGCTGACTGGAGGTAGGGTCTGGCTGCAGGCAGGGCAAGGGGTGCGGGGCTGGCTGGAGACAGGGGGGTGTGGGGCAGGCTGGCTGGCTTCAGGCAGGGCCGCAGGGGGGTGCGGCAGGGCTGGAGACAGAGGAGTGCGGGATTTCAGGCAGGGGGGTGCGGCAGGGGTTGGCTGCAGGCAGAGCAGGGGGTGCAGGGCTGGTGCGGGCAGGGCAGGGGGTGTGGGGCTGACTGGCTTCGGGCAGGGCCGCAGAGGGGTGCGGCAGGGGTTGGCTGGAGACAGGGCAGAGGGTGCGACAGG
>NW_020706505.1:2047-6099 GCF_002925995.2 Terrapene triunguis
CGGGGCTGGTGCGGGCAGGGCAGGGGGTGCAGGGCTGGTGCAGGCAGGGGGTCCGGGGCTGGAGGCAGGGCAGGGGGTGCAGCAGGGGTTGGCTGCGGGCAGGGGGTGCAGGGCTGGCTGGAGACAGGGGCTGGCTGCGGGCAGGGCAGGGGATGCGGGGCTGGTGCGGGCAGGGGATGCAGCAGAGACAGCTGGAGCCCCAGCCTTTAAATAGCCCCTGAGCTCCCCGCTATCCCCAGGCTCTCGGGGGCTATTTAAAGGGCCCGGGGCTCCCCTGCTTCTACCGCCCCGGCCCTTTAAATAGCTGCGGGAGCCCTGGGGAAGTGGCGGGACTCCGGCGGCTATTTAAAGGGCCAGGGCGGTAGAGGCAGCGGGAGCCCCGGACTTTTTAAATAGCCCCCAGAGCCCCGCAGCCCTACCCCAGGGCTCCAGCAGTGGGGCTCTGGTGGCAATTTAAAGGGCCTGGGAATTGCCCCCTGGGGAAGCCGGGCCACCCCGGTATGGCGCACCGGCTCTTGCCGGTACGCCGTACCGGGGCTTGGGCACGGGGCCCCCTTAGGCATGGGGCCCGATTCAGGGGAATTGGTTGAATTGGCCTAAAGCCGGCCCTGGCCACCAGGAGGGCCCAGGTGGAAAAAGAGAGGGGCTGAAGGCCCACCAGAGGCCACAAAGAGTCGGAGCACTGGGGGAGAAGAGGATCGTGATGTTAGACTGCCCAAACCAAGAGACCGGGGAACGCGTAGGGCTCCATACAGATGTTATGCCTGCGGGGAGTGGGGACATATAGCTGCACAGTGTCCCAATGCTGAGGAGCCTATGCAGTGTAACCTGGGGAACTGGGCAGACCCATGCTCCCTAATCCACCTTGTGGGGGTCTCACTAACCCCACATATGTATACTAGACCAGTGAAACTAAATGGGGTAGAGACCACGGCACTGGTTGATTCGGGGAGTGCTATCACGCTTATCTCAGGGAAGCTCATGAAGCGTAGTCAGCTGCTGCAGGCTAAACGTACGGGGATAACGTGTCCATGGGACAGTTAGTTACTACCCCACCATCCCAGTAAGAATCAAGATCCAAGGGAACACTTCTGAGGTAGCAGCAGGTGTAGTCCCTAAACTCCCATACGCGGTGCTCATAGGGAGGGACTTCCCAGGGTTTGGAAACTTACTCCGAGTAGGGGGATTGGAGAAAGATGGGAACCCTGTAATTAGTGAGGCATCCACAGCAGACTGTCAACCCCCAATCTTCTCTGAAATATCCCCAAATTTGTTCTCCACTCACAGACTGGGTAGAAAGACAAAAAGGGAAAGAAGGGCAGCTAAGGCCTTGGGAACCTGAATACTGACCCAAAGCCAGAGGGTTGCTCTCGTAGGTAGGCGGACCCGAGCAGCTGAAAAGGAGGCCACCCAGGAGGGAGAAGCACCCGAGTCTGACCCCCACCCTAACGCCTCTGAACCAGTAGAGGCAACAGAGACTGGACCCCTGGAGAAGACGGCTCTGGGCCACCAATATATACTTGTTGTTTTGGACTATGCTACTCACTACCCAGAAGCCGTCCCCCTGCGGAACATGGCCCCTAAAACAATAGCCAAAGAGCTGGTGGGGATCTTTGCCCGAGTGGGTCTACCGAAGGAGATATTAACAGACCAAGGAACCCCATTTATGTCGAAGCTAATGAAGGACCTCTGTACGCTGCTCCATATACATACCCTGAGAACTTCAGTCTACCATCCGCAGACTGATGCGTTGGTAGAAAGGTTTAACCGAACCCTCAAGGCTATGATAAGGAAGGTGGTAAGTCGGGACGGGAAGGACTGGGACACCCTACTACCCTACCTTATGTTTGCAATCCGGGAGGTACCTCAGGCCTCAACTGGGTTTTCCCCCTTCGAGTTATTATATGGGCGTCACCCCCGTGGCATACTAGATATCGCCAAAGAGATCTGGGAAGAGGAACCCAATGAGGGGAGAAATATAATAGAGCATGTAATGCAGATGCGAGACCGGATAGCCCGGGTTACCCCTATTGTATGGGAACTTTTGGAAAAGGCACAGGAGGCCCAGCGAACCCATTACAATCGCCAGGCAAAAGTGCGACAGTTCCAACCAGGGGATCGGGTTATGGTGTTGGTACCCATGGCAGAAAGCAAGCTTCTGGCTCAATGGCAGGGGCCCTATGAGGTGGTTGAACCCATGGGGGAAGTAACCTACAAGGTGCAGCGGCCAGGACACAGAAAACAAGAACAGATTTATCACGTTAACCTTCTGAAACCCTGGCATGCACAAGAAGTATGCACAACGGTCCAAAAAGACCTAACCCAGGAAAACAAGCCTTCCAAACCGGTGAGAGTGTCTCCCGATTTAACACCAGACCAGAAGAATGAGGTGTCTGAGATGATCTTCCGGAACCAAGATGTGTTCTCGACAAAACCGGGTCAAACAACCGAGACATATCACCACATCGTCACGAACCCTGGGGCCAGACTAACAATGAGGCCCTATCGGGTGCCAGCGGCAAAAAGGGAGGAAATAAAAGCAGAAGTAAAAAAAATCCTGGAGTTGAGGATCATCGAAGAATCCCACAGTCAGTGGTCCAGCCCAATCGTGCTGGTGCCCAAACCTGATGGCATCACAAGGTTTTGCAACGACTTCCGGCGACTAAATGAAGTATCCCAGTTCGACACGTACCCCATACCTCGCATAGATGAACTAGTGGACCGTCTGGGTAATGCCTGGTACTTGACTACCCTAGACTTGACAAAGGGGTACTGGCAGATTCCCCTTGCGGAAGACACAAAGGAAAAGACTGCGTTCTCTATACCAGAGGGTCTTTTTCAATATACTGTCCTCCCTTTTGGACTACATGGGGCTCCAGCTACCTTCCAGCGCCTCATGGACAAGCTATTACACCCCCATAACAGTTATGCTGCTGCCTACTTGGACGATGTGGTCATTCATACCCCAGACTAGGAAACCGATCTAGAGAAGGTGGAGGCAGGCCTCGATACTTTCAGGCGAGCTGGCCTTACAGCAAACCAGGGGAGAGGGATAGCTCAGTGGTTTGAGCATTGGCCTGCTAAACCCAGGGTTGTGAGTTCAATCCTTGAGGGGGCCACTTGGGGATCTGGGGCAAAATCAGTACTTGGTCCTGCTAGTGAAGGCAGGGGGCTGGACTCGATGACCTTTCAAGGTCCCTTCCAGTTCTAGGAGATGGGATATCTCCATTAACTACAACTACAACTACAAACCCTGCCAAGTGCGCTGTAGGGTCTACGGAGGCCAAATATCTTGGCTACATTGTGGGAAAAGGTCTGGTAAAACCCCAACTGAACAAGTTAGAGGCCATCCAAAATTGGCCCCAACCAAGTCGCAAGAAACAAGTCTGGGCATTCCTAGGTGTGGTGGGGTAATACTGACGATTTATCCCCCACTTTGCCACAAGGGCAAGCCCCCTGACAGACCTAGTGAAAGCCCGTGGACCTGATCTGGTGAAATGGTCTGACGCAGCAGAGGAAGCGTTCACAGACCTACGGACTGCCCTTTGCAGTAACCACGTACTGATAGCCCTTGATTTCACCAAGGAATTTATCCTGCAGACGGATGCATCGAAAGTAGGGTTGGGGGGTGTTCTAGCACAGATGGTCGGGGAGGAGGAACACCTGATTCTCTACCTCAGTAGGAAACTCCTTCCGAGGGAACAAAAATATGCAGTGGTGGAGAGAGAGTGCCTTGCCATAAAATGGGCCATGGAAGCATTGCGCTACTACCTGCTCGGGCGCAGATTTGTCCTCGTGACTGACCATGCCCCTCTTCAATGGATGCAGCGGAACACGGAGAAGAACACAAGGGTGACCAGGTGGTTCTTATCCCTCCAACCTTTCCAGCTCCGTGTGCAACACAGAGCAGGGAGCCGTCACGGCAACGCCGATGGCTTGTCACGTGTGCACTGTCTGTCGTCCCAAGCTGCCCAACCCCTTGGCGTTGAGCAGGGGGGAGGGATATGTGACAGACCCAGACCAGTGGGGTACAGGAGTCTGGTAGAGGGCAA
>NW_020706506.1:0-2722 GCF_002925995.2 Terrapene triunguis
CTAACTCCCACTATTTTAAATGGGAGTTGAGGGTGCTCAGAACACTGCAGGATTCCACATGAAAAGACAAACACACTATAAGGATAAAGAACAGGAGTACTTGTGGAAGTACTTTTGCGGATACAGACTAACACGGCTGCTACTCTGAAACACTATAAGGATGTACCAACCAGCTATTTTATAGATAATTTTAATTAGATTCTTTGTAAATAGTCCAGTTTTTGAGTGCAATAAGTATAAAATATTGTCTGAAGGTTAGACAAACTCAGCAATTCAATTATAATGCCTAAAGGTGAATTTAGAAGACAACTGGGGTAATTTTTCTAATTCATTTTATAATTTAACACAACAATTATTTGGAAAACCAGGTACTATTTGTTCTATTATGCTTTGTTACAACAAAATGTATGAATATTAGTTATGTGGGATTTATTGGCCATTGTGCTTTTGGAAAAGTTTGTGCTTCTAGGCAGCTACAATGTTTTACTATTGACTTTTATGAATTATTAGACTATAGTCAGTGATTTGATTATAAATATATAATGTAAATCAATTACGAAATTTCATCTTTTCTGGTATTGGCAATAACAGACTTTCTTACGCGGAATATGGTATAACTTTATCAAGCATGATACATTTTCCTTTTGTTGTTAGCTTGTCTCCTTTACACGTAAATGGTTGTTGACCTCTTTTTGTTTCTACACCATTATTGAATACATACATAATAGATGATCAGCCAAAATTGCAATGTGGTAGAAATTATTAGTCTAAAAATGTTATATCAATAAGTTTTAAAACTAATAAAGTGATAGTGTACTTACTGGAACATTGAATATGAAGATCATAAATTTCCTTTACCTGTTGTTTTTTTTATAAAAGTGACTGATAACAATTTTGGTAAATAACTGAATATTTTATTAGTATTTACTTTTTAGCATGAATACATTGTCTAGTTCTGTTAGACTTTGACAGCTTTTTATAGGACTTTCTCAACCGATAGATTTGTATATGATCTGTCTATAGCTGCACTGAGTGAAAGTCCAGTCCCACTGAAATTAATGTCAGAACTCCAGTTGACTTAAATGGGGCCATAATTTCATCCATTTGGGTATATTTAAAAAAAAAAACCTAATTATATTAATTCATTTGTAAAGCAGTTGAAGATGAAAGTGATACACAGTGAGTCAAAGTGTTGTTATTTCTAATAGAATAATATCATATTTATAGTTTTTTCTTTGAGTATTTCTTGCCTTTGTTTGCTATTATCTATTTGCGCATTGATGTCTTCTCTTGTGTGTAGATATCAGAGCGCGATGTCCAAGTTCCATAACCAGAGGATGTCTTCTGTATGTGGAGAGGCTAGTCATTGTAAACCGCCCTCCAGCTGTGGGTGGTGCACTCTTCTTCCACATGAGTTATTGTTTGCAACGGCGTTCCATGGTCACAATGGGGGAAGGAAACCAAGCCAAGCAAGAGCATAGTTGCAGCAACTCTGGATGAAATAGAGGGTGGCCTATTGAGCCTGGTCCAGGATCTACAATCAAATGAAAAAGGAGGCAGATGCAATGACAAACTCTTCAGTTTATTTGGTGTGTTACTCTCTTTTCCACGGAAGCTTCCTCTCTGTACAGACATAGTTTTCAGCTGCTGGCAGTGCTGATCACCCATGCATGCATCTAAAAGTGCGTGAGCTACCATAGCAAAGGGGTGTCAAGAGATCAGCCATGCTATCACACCTGGTCCACAGGAGTGGGATTCCTCCCTTGAATATCAACAGACCTTAGAGTTGGTACTGTGTGTTGTTTCCTATCTGAGAATGTGGCATCTGTTAGCTGGAGATATAATCAGCTAGTTCCATCTGTTACAGCCCTCCAAGCAACTTTAACAGTAATGACATCTCATTGAAGGTCTGGCAGAGCTATCTGCGCTAGCACATACAGACTGGAGGTTAGTGTATTCCTCTGTTAGCCACTAATAATACAAATGGCTGAGTTTAGCTCCCTGTGGACAAGCTGAGTGTGACGGCACCCCTAGCCTCAGAGCAGTATTCAGCTGGAGCAAACATGAGGGCCAAGATAGATGTATGAAGGAATGAAGGGTCTGTTCCCCAGGAAGTTCCCGATAGTTTTCGTATCAAGGCAGTATAGGCAGAGATCTTTATTATCAGGTGTTTCAGGTGGGGCTGGTATGTCAGTCTAGGTCGAGTTATACTCCCAAATATGTGACAACTGGAGGGAATAGCCGACCTGGGGCATAGGTCAAAATAGATTGGCAAAACAATTGTTTTGACAGAAAGTAGTTGCCGTTTTCTTGGTTTCACTGAGACTTATGGCTTGTCTTCACTACCATGCTAAATCAGCGCCGCTGTGATTGATGCAGCGATGTCAATTTAGCGCATCTGGTGAAGACGCACTACATTGATGGGAGCACGCTCTCCTGTCGATGTAATTAATCCACCTCAACAAGAGGCGGAAGCTATGTTGGCGGTAGAGCATCTCCAGCCAACATGCGCGGTGTAGACACCACATTAAGTCGATAAGTTATGTCGCTCGGGAGGGTGGTTTTTTCACACTCCTGAGCGACATAATTTACATCAACTTCAGAGACAGTGTAGACAAGCCCTTAGTCTCCATTGCTAAAAGTCAGTAGGCAGAGTATCCAGGTCTTTGCTAAGATTCCCTTCAAACCTCTGGAAGTCATTTCCAATGTCAGCAATATAGGT
>NW_020706507.1:0-5376 GCF_002925995.2 Terrapene triunguis
CGAACAACCCCTTAAAACAACGAGCACAAACAAAAGCCTTTCCCCCCCCAAGATTTGAAAGTATCTGGTCCCCTTATTGGTCCTTTGGGTCAGGTGTCAGCCAGATTACCCGAGCTTCTTAACCCTTTACATGTAAAAGGATTTTGGAGTCTCTGGCCAGGAGGGATTTTAGTACTGTACACAGGAGAGCTGTTACCCTTCCCTTTATAGTTATGACACGCCCCCCAAATCACAGATAGTGTTGGACGTTTGGTTCCACACTGGCTGTGATTTCTTCCTGGAGTTCTAGGAGAAAACAGAGTTAATAAGACATACTACTGATTATATAAAAACTAACAATATGTTTCATTCCAAGAACAATTGTTAACCAGTTAACTCTGGGAAACTTTCCCGGGAGAGTGCATCAGCCACTTTGTTAGAAGCTCCCAAAATGTGTTGTATTTCAAAATCAAAATCTTGGAGAGCTAAACTCCACCGAAGAAGTTTTTTGTTATTTCCCTTGGCGGTATGAAGCCACTGTAGTGCAGCATGGTCTGTTTGTAGTTGGAAACGCCGTCCCCAAACATATGGGCGTAGCTTTTCCAGCGCGTACACAATGGCGTAGCATTCCTTTTCGTTGATTGACCAGTGGCTTTCCCTCTCAGACAGTTTCTTGCTGAGAAACACGACAGGATGGAATTCTTGATCTGGTCCTTCCTGCATTAAAACTGCTCCCACGCCTCGCTCGGACGCATCTGTGGTTACTAGGAACGGTTTGTCAAAGTCTGGGGCCCTTAGCACAGGGTCAGACATGAGTGTTGCCTTAAGCTGGTTAAAGGCCTTTTGACACTCATCAGTCCACTGAACTGCATTTGGCTGTTTCTTTCTGGTTAGGTCTGTCAGCGGGGCGGCGATTTGGCTGTAGTGTGGTACAAATCGCCTATAATATCCGGCCAAGTCTAAGAAGGATTGGACCTGTTTCTTTGTCTTTGGAACCGGCCACTTTTGGATAGCATCCACTTTGGCCTGTAGGGGATTTATAGTTCCTTGACCCACCTGGTGCCCCAGGTACGTCACTCTGTTTTGGCCTATTTGACACTTTTTAGCCTTAACAGTTAGTCCTGCCTGTCGGATGCGCTCGAAGACTTTTCCCAGGTGCTCCAGGTGTTCTGTCCATGAATCAGAAAAAATGGCCACATCATCGAGGTAGGCAACTGCAGATTCTCCCAATCCCGCTAAGAGACCATCTACAAGTCTTTGGAAGGTGGCGGGTGCATTTCGCAACCCGAAAGGGAGTACATTGAATTCATACACCCCTGCCTGGGTGACGAAGGCGGACCTTTCCTTAGCGGGTTCATCTAGTGGTACTTGCCAGTACCCGTTGGTTAAGTCTAAAGTAGAGATGAATTGGGCATGTCCCAATTTTTCCAATAGCTCATCTGTGCGTGGCATTGGATAGTTGTCAGGACGAGTTACAGCATTTAGCTTACGGTAGTCTACGCAAAAGCGTATTTCCCCATCTGGTTTGGGAACTAGAACCACTGGAGATGCCCATGCACTGGTAGAGGGGCGGATTATACCCATCTGTAGCATGTCCTGGATCTCCCTTTGTATAGCCGCTTGGGCATGAGGTGACTCCCGGTAGGGTGGGGTTCTAATTGGGTGAGCATTACCTGTATCAATGGAGTGGTATGCCCGTTCGGTCCGTCCTGGAGTGGCTGAGAAAATCGGTGCAAAGCTTGTGCACAGCTCCTTGATCTGCTGTCGCTGCAGATGTCCAAGGGTCGTGGAGAGGTTCACCTCTTCCACGCCACCATTCCTTTTTCCTTCGTAGTAGACACCTTCAGGCCACTCCACGTCATCTGTTTCCTGGGCTGTAAACTGGCAAACGTTTAATTCTCTGGAATAAAAGGGCTTAAGAGAATTAACATGGTATACCTTAGGCTTTATGTTGGAGGTGGGGGAGGCTATGAGATAGTTAACAGCTCCTAGGCGCTCCTGGACCGTGAATGGTCCTTCCCACGACGCTTCCATTTTATGGGCCTGGAGCGCCTTTAAGACCATGACTTGGTCTCCTACTTTGAAGGACCGTTCTCTGGAATGTTTATCATACCAGGCCTTTTGCTCTTCCTGAGCATCCTTTAGGTTTTCTTTAGCAAGGGCTAAAGAGTGTCGGAGGGTGTTTTGTAGGTTGCTTACAAAGTCTAGAATGTTAGTTCCTGGAGAAGGCGTAAACCCCTCCCATTGCTGCTTCACCAACTGTAATGGCCCCTTAACCTCGCGGCCATACACAAGTTCAAATGGTGAAAACCCTAAACTGGGATGTGGTACAGCCCTGTAGGCAAAAAGCAACTGCTGCAACACTAGGTCCCAATCATTGGAGTGTTCATTTACGAATTTACGTATCATGGCCCCCAAAGTTCCATTAAACCTCTCCACCAGACCATTGGTTTGATGGTGATGAGGGGTGGCAACCAAGTGATTCACCCCATGAGCTTCCCACAGGTTTTTCATGTTCCCTGCCAGGAAATTAGTTCCCGAATCTGTAAGGATGTCGGAGGGCCACCCTACCCTGGCAAAAATGTCTGCTAATGCCTGGCTCACACTTTTAGCCCTGGTGTTGCTTAAGGGTACAGCTTCCGGCCATCGGGTAGCAAAATCCATGAAAGTCAGTACGTACTGCTTTCCTCTGGGTGTCTTCTTTGGGAAAGGACCCAGAATATCCACAGCTACTCACTGAAATGGGACCTCAATTATGGGTAGCGGCTGGAGAGGGGCTTTAACCTGGTCTTGGGGCTTTCCCACTCGTTGGCACACCTCACAAGACCGGACATAATTAGCAACGTCCTTGCCCATTCCCTCCCAGTGGAAGGACTTCCCCAACCGGTCTTTGGTTCTGTTCACCCCAGAATGGCCACTGGGATGATCATGGGCTAAGCTCAAGAGCTTTACCCGATACTTAGTGGGAACCACCAACTGTCTTTGAGGATGCCAGTCTTCCTGGTGCCCACCAGAAAGAGTCTCCTTGTATAAAAGTCCTTGTTCTACAACAAACCGGGATCGGTTAGAAGAGCTGAGAGGTGGTGGGGTGCTCCGCGCCACCGCCCAAGCTTTCTGAAGGCTGTCATCTGCTTCCTGCTCTGCCTGGGACTGTTCCCTTGATGCTGGAGACATCAGTTCCTCCTTGGACTGTGGACTGGGGCTTGGTCCCTCTGGAAGCGATGCAAAGCGATTCCATTGACTGTGAACCGCTGTCCGCTGGTGCACTATGTGGTATCTCAGGCTCTGGCTGAGCCTCTTGGGTAGGGTTATCTGCTGCTTCCACCAGTTCAGGCTCGCTGGTGCCCTCTGGCATTGGAGTTGTAGACGGGTTTGCAAGCGCTGGACTCAGTGCTGGCAATGGTTCTGGTGCTGGTTGCGTTGCGAATTCCGGTTCTGGGACTGGCTTTGGCTGGGTCTCTGGGATTGGATCCACTACAGCTGTTGCAGTCGTTGGCAGGGGATCCGGTTCCACCACCTGTATTTGGGTCTCCGGTAACACAGACGGGGCCCTGGTGGACGGCTCAGGAACAGGGATGGGGGTGAAAGCTTGCTTAGCCTGGCTGCGGGTGACTATTCCCACCCTCTTGGCTAGCTTCACATGGTTGGCCAAGTCTTCCCCCAGCAGCATGGGGATGGGATAATTGTCATAGACTGCAAAAGTCCACATTCCTGCCCAGCCCTTGTACTGGACATGCAACTGGGCTGTAGGCAAGGTTACAGACTGTGACACGAAGGGTTGAATTGTCACTGTAGCCTCCGGGTTGATGAGTTTGGGGTCCACTAGGGATTGGTGGATAGTTGACACTTGTGCCCCAGTATCCCTCCAAGCGATAACCTTCTTTCCGCCCACTCTCAAGGTTTCCCTTCGCTCCGAGGGTATGAGAGAGGCATCTGGGTCTGGGGATCTTTGGTGTGATTGGGGTGTAATGAACTGTAATCGGTTAGGGTTCTTGGGGCAGTGAGCCTTTATATGCCCCAGTTCATTACATTTAAAACATCGCCCTGCTAAGGTATCACCGGGGCGATGTTGGTTGATGGAGACTGGTGTGGTGGGGTGAGAAGGCGTCTGGGGTTTCCCTTGGGATGTGGGTGGGGCCTTGGGTTGTCCCCGGTGGTAAGGTTTTGTTTCGGCTTGCCCCTTCTGATATTCGCTCCAACTGCTACTAGCTTTTTTTCTTTTCTGTCACCTCCACCCATTTGGCTCCAATCTCCCCCACCTCGGTTACAGTTTTGGGCTTCCCATCTAGGATGTACCTTTCTATTTCCTCAGGAACACCCTCTAAAAACTGCTCCATTTGCAATAGGAAGGGCAACTCTTCCGTAGATTTAACATTTGCTCCTGATATCCAGGCATCCCAATTTTTCCCAATGTGGTAGGCATGTCGGGTAAATGACACATCGGGTTTCCACCTTAGGGCTCTGAACCGCCGACGGGCATGCTCAGGTGTTAGCCCCATTCTGATTCTGGCCTTGTTTTTAAAAAGTTCATAACTGTTCATGTGTTCCTTAGGCATTTCAGCCGCCACCTCTGCTAAGGGTCCACTGAGCTGCGGCCTCAGCTCTACCATGTACTGGTCTGCAGCGATGCTGTATCCAAGGCAGGCCCTTTCAAAATTTTCTAAGAAGGCCTCAGTATCATCGCCTGCCTTGTAGGTGGGGAATTTTCTGGGATGGGAAGTGGTACCTGGAGAGGAGTTGCTAGGATGGTCTGATGCATCCTGCTTAGCACTTGCTACTTCCAGTTCATGCTTCCTTTCTTTTTCTCTCGCCTCCTCTTTGGCTTTTTCCAGCTCCATCTCTCTCTTGTGGGCCCCCTCTTTGGCTTTCTCTTCTCTTTCTCTCTGCTGTGTCTCTAGTTTTGTTAATTGAAGCAGTCTCTGATGTTTTCTTTCATTTTCTTCTGCTTCTAGTTTGGCCAGTTCTATTTTTTTAGCTACTTCTTTGGTAGTCATTTTCCTGTTTTCTTGTGCTGGGTCACCCCCTCTGCAGTTGACTGAAACTGGGATGTACTTAGCTCTGGCTGCTGCTGAGTTAACAGAGACTTTCTAATAAGCTACTCACGAGGATGTAAAAAGAAAAAAAAAACAATTCAGCTTGTAAATTGCCTTTACCAGTCAAAGTTTGCTCACTGATTGAACCCTTCTCTTAACAAAGCCCCTTGTTAAAAAAAAACTTAACACCTCTGCCTTCAGGCAAGGAGAGATAAGATATGCATCTACCTTCAGCTCTGCTTTCTAAGCAGCTAGAAGGGAAAAAAAATCTCTTACTGGCTTTTGGGTTTAAAACGATCTCCACCGCTCTGCCACCATGTCAAGGCTGTATCCCCACTTTGAACTTTAGGGTACAAATGTAGGG
>NW_020706508.1:0-2362 GCF_002925995.2 Terrapene triunguis
GATCTAGCTCCCAGTTCAGTTTTATATCTAGGTACCCCCTTGTAAAACGGCTCCCCCCACAAATGAAAGGGTTCTGTCATGGATGGTCCCGCTGGTCGCTCCGGGAATTAGCTCAGTCCAGTGGAGCGCCCTCTTCTGGTGGTGTCTCGCCCATTGTCTTGCCCTTGGTTGGTGTCTGAGCCCGCATCGCTCTCCAGGTCGCGGTGTCCTCTTCCGGCCCACAGCCCTCTGGCAGTGCCCCTTAGTCCATCCACCCCCCCTTCCGGGGGAAGTGATCAGCAGTCTTTCTGCGCCCCAGCCATCATGTCCAACCACACCCCCAAAGTCTAATCCCTCCTGTCAGGGATCTGGCGTAGTCTGTGATGGCTGGTCACCATGGCCGATGGCTGGGTGTACTGCAAGAGGGGAAGGGGGGGACCCAGGCCCACCCTCTACTCTGGTTCCTGGCCCAGAGACCCTCTGGCGGCAGCCTCGCTGTCCTCCTTCTCTTCCCTCGTCTGTCCACTTCCCTGGGCCACTTCCTCTATTGCCCCTTGCACCCACTAGGCCCTTCCCTTCCCCTCTCAAAGGTCTGGGACAGACTCCCTGCTCCTCTCTTAGGCAGCCTTTATATAGGGCCTAGCCTTGCCCTCATTGGCTGGCTCTAATCTTGGCCCTGATTGGCCCCCAGTAAGCCCTTTTCTCATTGGCTGCTGGTCTGGGCAGGCGCACTGGCCTTCTGTAGTCCCAAACTCTCCTGGAGTGGGGCAACTGCCCCACTACAGTCCTACACAAAGATCTGATGTTACTGGGAGGCCATGTTTGTCCCAATCTTTACAGAAGTTTTACAAAGAAACATCATCAAGTGCTAGTAACGAGGTACACTTTAATACTTACCATACATTGTGCTAAACGAATTCTTCGCTTCGCAAGGGGTTTTAGCGGAGAATCCTACTCATCGTCTCCAACAGAAATTGCAACTAACAAACAGAAAGGGGCAAATTCTGCTCTCCTCAGCACTGCTGGAAATCTGGAGTAACTGCCTGGGTTTCAACCATGATTCTGAATTTGGAGCTGTGTAAATGGGAACAGAATATGGTCCCTCTTCTTTCATTTTTAGTTTTGATCTTGGGGCTCCAAGATTTTCAATAATATATTTGAAATTCTACTCGATTTAGAATGTCCATCAATCATTTGTGCATTGGGAATGTAAAAATACAGAAACCGCTGCTAGAAAAAGCGCTTCAGTTGCCGGGTACCATGAAACAGTCTTTCCGTTAAGGTCTAATGAAATATGGTTCATGTGCGTCATCCAAATCGTTGCCAGACCACAAGGTTTGAAGCAAGTCCCTGCAGGGTAGTGGTGGGGGTTCGCTATTTTTCAAATCTACTTGTGTCTGTAGCGTAGCCCCTGGTATCACAGTGAGAGTTGCCCCCCCACACACACACACACAAATTAAAAGGTCCTCCCCCCGCCCTCTCCCAGCAGGACTGTGTAAATCGGCCGTAGTTCCATGGGTCAATGGGGCCAGATCCCAGCCGGGGTCACTGGGCGTCGCTCTGACAGCGGAGCGGTGCCGAGTTACTGCTGTTGGGGATCTGGCTGTATCGATTCAAGTAGATCTTTGTCCCTCCCCATCAAGCCCCAGCTGAGATGATCTCGTTCATTTTCCAGATCACAGGAGGAGCAGGCGCTGGGCGAAGCAGGAATTTCCCAGGCACGCGGCTCGTGCATTTCACCTCGCCTTAGATCATCACCAGAGAACCAGCATTAGGGGCACCGGGTGAAGCACAGCCGGCAGCTCAGCGTCATTGCGGCTGGACAACGCGAGTCCCTCTGGAACGTGTCCCATGAGCTGAGGCAACGCACCGCCAGGACCCGAGGGGTCTGGAAAGGCTGGGTGTGAGATCACAATGTCCAATAGCAACAGGAAACCCCACAGCCATGTTCGAGAGCTCACCAGGGACATGGATCTGGCCAGGTTACGCTCCCGTCCCCAGCCGCTGAGCATGGAGACCCTGCAGGGAGCGCGGGATGCGCTGGAGAGTCAGGGAGTGCTGGACGAGGAGCTGGGAGCCGGCTTTGAGCGGGCCCTGGCAGAGTTCCCCCGGGAGCCCCGGTGTGTGCAGAACAATGCCCGGATGGTCATCCAGAGCGACGAGACTGAGGTGACGTTCCTCTCTGGGAAGGGCAAGTGTAAGATCAGGATCGCTGACAACGGCGCCTGCTATGAGGTGAAAGAGCCAATGGCCCAGGTGTACCTGGCCAGGTTACGCTCCCGTCCCCAGAAGCTGAGCACCAAGTCCCTACAGGGTGTGCGGGATGCGCTGGAGAAGTGGGGGGTGCTGGACGAGGAGCTGGGAGCCGGCTTTGAGCGGGCCT
>NW_020706509.1:0-2157 GCF_002925995.2 Terrapene triunguis
GATCTAGCTCCCAGTTCAGTTTTATATCTAGGTACCCCCTTGTAAAATGGCTCCCCCCACAAATGAAAGGGTTCTGTCATGGATGGTCCCGCTGGTCGCTCCGGGAATTAGCTCAGTCCAGTGGAGCGCCCTCTTCTGGTGGTGTCTCGCCCGTTGTCTTGCCCTTGGTTGGTGTCTGAGCCCACGTCGCTCTCCAGGTCGCGGTGTCCTCTTCCGGCCCACAGCCCTCCGGCAGTGCCCCTTAGTCCATCCACTCCCCCTTCCGGGGGAAGTGATCAGCAGTCTTTCTGCGCCCCAGCCATCATGTCCAACCACACCCCCAAAGTCTAATCCCTCCTGTCAGGGATCTGGCGTAGTCTGTGATGGCCGGTCACCATGGCCGATGGCTGGGTGTACTGCAAGAGGGGAAGGGGGGACCCAGGCCCACTCTCTACTCTGGTTCCTGGCCCAGAGACCCTCTGGCGGCAGCCTCGCTTTCCTCCTTCTCTTCCCTCGTCTGTCCACTTCCCTGGGCTACTTCCTCTATTGCCCCTTGCACCCACTAGGCCCTTCCCTTCCCCTCTCAAAGGTCTGGGACAGACTCCCTGCTCCTCTCTTAGGCAGCCTTTATATAGGGCCTACCCTAGCCCTCATTGGCTGGCTCTAATCTTGGCCCTGATTGGCCCCCAGTAAGCCCTTTTCTCATTGGCTGCTGGTCTGGGCAGGCGCACTGGCCTTCTGTAGTCCCAAACTCTCCTGGAGTGGGGCAACTGCCCCACTACAGTCCTACACAAAGGTCTGATGTTACCAGGAGGCCATGTTTGTTCCAATCTTTACAGAAGTTTTACAAAGAAACATCATCAAGTGCTAGTAATGAGGTACACTTTAATACTTACCATACACTGTGCTAAACGAATTCTTCACTTCGCGAGGGGTTTTAGTGGAGAATCCTACTCATCGTCTCCAACAGAAATTGCAACTAACAAACAGAAAGGGGCAAATTCTGCTCTCCTCAGCACTGCTGGAAATCTGGAGTAACTGCCTGGGTTTCACCCATGATTCTGAATTTGGAGCTGTGTGAATGAGTACAGAATATGGTCCCTCTTCTTTCATTTTTAGTTTTGATCTTAGGGCTCCAAGATTTTCAATAATATATTTGAAATTCTACTCGATTTAGAATGTCCATCAATCATTTGTGCATTTGGAATGTAAAAATACAGAAACCGCTGCTAGAAAAAGCGCTTCAGTTGCCGGGTACCATGAAACAGTCTTTCCGTTAAGGTCTAATGAAATATGGTTCATGTGCGTCATCCAAAACGTTGCCAGACCACAAGGTTTGAAGCAAGTCCCTGCAGGGTAGTGGTGAGGTTTTGCTATTTTTCAAATCTACTTGTGTCTGTAGCGTAGCCCCTGGTATCACAGTGAGAGTTGCCCCCCCACACACACACACACAAATTAAAAGGTCCTCCCCCCGCCCTCTCCCAGCAGGACTGTGTAAATCGGCCATAGCTCCATGGGTCAATGGGGCCAAATCCCAGCTGAGGTCACTGGGCGTCGCTCTGACAGCGGAGTGGTGCTGAGTTACTGCTGTTGGGGATCTGGCTGTATCGGTTCGAGTAGCTCTTTGTCCCTCCCCATCAAGCCCCAGCTGAGATGATCTCGTTCATTTTCCAGATCACAGGAGAAGCAGGCGCTGGGCGAAGCAGGAATTTCCCAGGCACGCGGCTCGTGCATTTCACCTCGCCTTAGATCATCACCAGAGAACCAGCATTAGGGGCACCGGGTGAAGCACAGCCAGCAGCTCAGCGTCATTGTGGCTGGACAACGCGAGTCCCTCTGGAACGTGTCCCATGAGCTGAGGCAACGCACCGCCAGGACCCGAGGGGTCTGGAAAGGCCGGGTGTGAGATCACAATGTCCCATAGCAACAGGAAACCCCACAACCGTGTTCAAGAGCTCACCAGGGACATGGATCTGGCCAGGTTACGCTCCCGTCCCCAGCCGCTGAGCATGGAGACCCTGCAGGGTGTGCGGGATGCGCTGGAGAAGTGGAGGGTGCTGGACGAGGAGCTGGGAGCCGGCTTTGAGCGGGCCCTGATGGAGTTCCCCCGGGAGCCCCCGTGTGTGCAGAGCAACGCCCGGATGGTCATCCAGAGCGACGAGACTGAGCTGACGTTCC
>NW_020706510.1:0-1037 GCF_002925995.2 Terrapene triunguis
AGGTGAAAGAGCCAACGGCCCAGGTGTACCTGGCCAGGTTACGCTCCCGTCCACAGAAACTGAGCACCAAGTCCCTGCAGGGTGTGCGGGATGCGCTGGAGAAGTGGGGGGTGCTGGACGAGGAGCTGGGAGCCGGCTTTGAGCAGGCCCTGTTGGAGTTCCCCCGGGAGCCCCGGTGTGTGAAGAGCAATGCCCGGATGGTGATCAGGCATGACCACACCGAGCTGGTGTTTGTGTCGGGCCAGGGGGAATGCGAGATCACTGTGTCTGAAGGCGTCGGGGAGCCCTGCTATGAGGTGAATGAGCCCACGGTGACGGTGTATCGGGAGAGGTTACACGCTCGCCCACAAAGACTGAGCGTGGGGAGCCTGCAGAGAATCCGGGAGAGGCTGGAGTCCTGGGAGGTGATGACCGAGGAGCTGAGATGCTGCTTCGATCTAGTGCTGAGGGAATTCCCCAAGGAGCCGGAGTGCGTCCGGGATAACCCCAGGATGTGCGTTGCCTGGGACGAGACGAAGCTGCGGCTGATCTCAGAAGATGGGGACTGCGAGATCTCCGTGACCTGCTGTGACGGGAAGCCCAGCTATGAGCTGAAGGTGAAGAGCTGGGCGATGTATCAGGAGAGGATGCATCTCTCTGAACAGCCACTGAGCATTGAGAACCTGGAGGGCGTGCGGCGAGAGGTGAGGGGTCTGTCAGGGAGTCCCGAGAAGGTCAAGGAGGCCTTGAACGTGGCCGTTAGGGATTTCTCCGCTGAACCGGGCTGCCTGCAGGAGAACACCCAGATGGTCATTGAGTGCGACAGGGGCGAGATGGTCTTTGTCTCCGGGAAAGGGGAGAATAAGGTGGACGTGTGCACCATTGACGGGAAGGTCAGTTACAATGTCAGAGCCACCAGATGGGTGACTTTCCTTAGGATGTTGCGGAAACTACTCCCCAAGCTCCCCAAGGCCTTGCTGAAGTCCATCCCCATCTTAGGCCAAGTCCTACCAATGCTGTTGGGAGCACTGTGAGATGACTGGCCCAGACCCCACTCA
>NW_020706511.1:0-2653 GCF_002925995.2 Terrapene triunguis
ATTCCAAGAACAATTGTTAACCAGTTAACTCTGGGAAACTTTCCCGGGAGAGTGCATCAGCCACTTTGTTAGAAGCTCCCGAAATGTGTTGTATTTTAAAATCAAAATTTTGGAGAGCTAAACTCCATTGAAGAAGTTTTTTGTTATTTCCCTTGGCGGTATGAAGCCACGGTAGCGCAGCATGGTCTGTTTGTAGTTGGAAACGCCGTTCCCAAACATATGGACGTAGCTTTTCCAGTGCGTACACAATGGCGTAGCATTCCTTTTCGCTGATTGACCAGTGGCTTTCCCTCTCAGACAGTTTTTTGCTGAGAAACACGACAGGATGGAATTCTTGATCCGGTCCTTCCTGCATTAAAACTGCTCCCACGCCTCTCTCGGAAGCATCTGTGGTTACTAGGAACGGTTTGTCAAAGTCTGGGGCCCTTAGCACAGGGTCAGACATGAGTGTTGCCTTAAGCTGGTTAAAGGCCTTTTGACACTCATCAGTCCACTGAACTGCATTTGGCTGTTTCTTTCTGGTTAGGTCTGTCAGCGGGGCGGCGATTTGGCTGTAGTGTGGTACAAATCGCCTATAATATCCGGCCAAGCCTAAGAAGGATTGGACCTGTTTCTTGGACTTTGGAACCAGCCACTTTTGGATAGTATCCACTTTGGCCTGTAGGGGATTTATAGTTCCTTGACCCACCTGGTGCCCCAAGTACGTCACTCTGTTTTGGCCTATTTGACACTTTTTAGCCTTAACAGTTAGTCCTGCCTGTCGGATGCGCTCGAAGACTTTTCCCAGGTGCTCCAAGTGTTCTGTCCATGAATCCGAAAAAATGGCCACATCATCGAGGTAGGCAACTGCAGATTCTCCCAATCCCGCTAGGAGACCATCTACAAGTCTTTGGAAGGTGGCGGGTGCATTTCGCAACCCGAAAGGGAGTACATTGAATTCGTACACCCCTGCCTGGGTGACGAAGGCTGACCTTTCCTTAGCGGGTTCATCTAGTGGTACTTGCCAGTACCCTTTGGTTAAGTCTAAAGTAGAGATGAATTGGGCATGTCCCAATTTTTTCAATAGCTCATCTGTGCGTGGCATTGGATAGTTGTCAGGACGAGTTACAGCATTTAGCTGACGGTAGTCCACGCAAAAGCGTATTTCCCCATCTGGTTTGGGAACTAGAACCACTGGAGATGCCCATGCACTGGTAGAGGGGCGGATTATACCCATCTGTAGCATGTCCTGGATCTCCCTTTGTATAGCAGCTTGGGCATGAGGTGACTCCCGGTAGGGTGGGGTTCTAATTGGGTGAGCATTACCTGTGTCAATGGAGTGGTATGCCCGTTCAGTCCGTCCTGGAGTGGCTGAGAAAATCGGTGCAAAGCTTGTGCACAGCTCCTTGATCTGCTGTCGCTGCAGACGTCCCAGGGTCGTGGAGAGGTTCACCTCTTCCACGCCACCATTCCTTTTTCCTTCGTAGTAGACACCTGCCGGCCACTCCGCGTCATCTGTTTCCTGGGCTGTAAACTGGCAAACGTTTAATTCTCTGGAATAAAAGGGCTTAAGAGAATTAACATGGTATACCTTAGGCTTTATGTTGGAGGTGGGGGAGGCTATGAGATAGTTAACAGCTCCTAGGCGCTCCTGGACCGTGAATGGTCCTTCCCACGACGCTTCCATTTTATGGGCCTGGAGCGCCTTTAAGACCATGACTTGGTCTCCTACTTTGAAGGACCGTTCTCTGGAATGTTTATCATACCAGGCCTTTTGCTCTTCCTGAGCATCCTTTAGGTTTTCTTTAGCAAGGGCTAAAGAGTGTCGGAGGGTGTTTTGTAGGTTGCTTACAAAGTCTAGAATGTTAGTTCCTGGAGAAGGCGTAAACCCCTCCCATTGCTGCTTCACCAACTGTAATGGCCCCTTAACCTCGCGGCCATACACAAGTTCAAATGGTGAAAACCCTAAACTGGGATGTGGTACAGCCCTGTAGGCAAAAAGCAACTGCTGCAACACTAGGTCCCAATTATTGGAGTGTTCATTTACGAATTTACGTATCATGGCCCCCAAAGTTCCATTAAACCTCTCCACCAGACCATTGGTTTGATGGTGATGAGGGGTGGCAACCAAATGATTCACCCCATGAGCTTCCCACAGGTTTTTCATTTTCCCTGCCAGGAAATTAGTTCCCGAATCTGTAAGGATGTCGGAGGGCCAACCTACCCTGGCAAAAATGTCTGCTAATGCCTGGCACACACTTTTAGCCTTGGTGTTGCTTAAGGGTACAGCTTCCGGCCATCGGGTAGCAAAATCCATGAAAGTCAGTACGTACTGCTTTCCTCTGGGGGTCTTCTTTGGGAAAGGACCCAGAATATCCACAGCTACTCGCTGAAATGGGACCTCAATTATGGGTAGTGGCTGGAGAGGGGCTTTAACCTGGTCTTGGGGCTTTCCCACTCGTTGGCACACCTCACAAGACTGGACATAATTAGCAACATCCTTGCCCATTCCCTCCCAGTGGAAGGACTTCCCCAACCGGTCTTTGGTTCTGTTCACCCCAGAATGGCCACTGGGATGATCATGGGCTAAGCTCAAGAGCTTTACCCGATACTTAGTGGGAACCACCAACTGTCTTTGAGGATGCCAGTCTTCCTGGTGCCCACCAGAAAGAGT
>NW_020706512.1:0-2342 GCF_002925995.2 Terrapene triunguis
AGGCTGTCATCTGCTTCCTGCTCGGCCTGGAACTGTTCCCTTGATGCTGGAGACATCAGTTCCTCCTTGGACTGTGGACTGGGGCTTGGTCCCTCTGGAAGCGATGCAGGTGCTGGGGCTGTTTCCATTGACTGTGAACCGCTGTCCGCTGGTGCACTATGTGGTATCTCAGGCTCTGGCTGAGCCTCTTGGGTAGGGTTATCTGCTGCTTCCGCCAGTTCAGGCTCGCTGGTGCCCTCTGGCATTGGAGTTGTAGACGGGTTTGCAAGCGCTGGACTCCGTGCCGGCAATGGTTCTGGTGCTGATTGCGTTGCCAGTTCCGGTTCTGGGACTGGCTTTGGCTGGGTCTCTGGGATTGGATCCACTACGGCTGTTGCAGTCGTTGGCAGGGGATCCGGTTCCACCACCTGTGTTTGGGTCTCCGGTAACACCGACGGGGCCCTGGTGGACGGCTCAGGAACAGGGATGGGGGTGAAAGCTTGCTTAGCCTGGCTGCGGGTGACTATTCCCACCCTCTTGGCTAGCTTCACATGGTTGGCCAAGTCTTCCCCCAGCAGCATGGGGATGGGATAATTGTCATAGACTGCAAAAGTCCACATTCCTGCCCAGCCCTTGTACTGGACATGCAACTGGGCTGTAGGCAAGGTTACAGACTGTGACACGAAGGGTTGAATTGTCACTGTAGCCTCCGGGTTGATGAGTTTGGGGTCCACTAGGGATTGGTGGATAGTTGACACTTGTGCCCCAGTATCCCTCCAAGCGATAACCTTCTTTCCGCCCACTCTCAAGGTTTCCCTTCGCTCCGAGGGTATGAGAGAGGCATCTGGGTCTGGGGATCTTTGGTGTGATTGGGGTGTAATGAACTGTAATCGGTTAGGGTTCTTGGGGCAGTGAGCCTTTATATGCCCCAGTTCATTACATTTAAAACATCGCCCTGCTAAGGTATCACCGGGGCGATGTTGGTTGGTGGAGACTGGTGGGGTGGGGTGAGAAGGCGTCTGGGGTTTCCCTTGGGATGTGGGTGGGGCCTTGGGTTGTCCCCGGTGGTAAGGTTTTGTTTCGGCTTGCCCCTTCTGATATTCGCTCCAACTGCTACTAGCTTTTTTCTTTTCTGTCACCTCCACCCATTTGGCTCCAATCTCCCCCGCCTCGGTTACAGTTTTGGGCTTCCTATCTAGGATGTACCTTTCTATTTCCTCATGAACACCCTCTAAAAACTGCTCCATTTTTACTAGGGAAAGCAGATCTTCCAGAGATTTAACATTTGCTCCTGATACCCAGGCATCACAATTTTTGTCAATGTGGTAGGCATGCCGGGTAAATGACACATCTGGTTTCCACCTTAGGGCTCTGAACCGCCGACGGGCATGCTCGGGTGTTAGCCCCATTCTGAGTCTGGCCTTGTTTTTAAAAAGTTCATAACTGTTCATGTGTTCCTTAGGCATTTCAGCCGCCACCTCTGCTAAGGGTCCACTGAGCTGCGGTCTCAGCTCTACCATGTACTGGGGTGGAGGGATGCTGTATCCAAGGCAGGCTCTTTCAAAATTTTCTAAGAAGGCCTCAGTATCATCGCCTGCCTTGTAGGTGGGGAATTTCCTGGGATGGGAAGTGGTACCTGGAGAGGAGTTGTTAGGATGGTTTGATGCATCCTGCCTAGTCCTTGATGCTTCCAGTTCCATCTCTTTTTCTTTCAGCTCCATCTCTCTTTTATGGGCCTCCTGTTTGGCTTTTTCTTCTCTTTCATGGGCCTCCTGTTTGGCTTTTTCCAGCTCCATTTCTCTCTTGTGGGCCTCCTCTTTGGCTTTTTCTTCTCTTTTATGGGCCTCCTCTTCAGCTTCTTTCTCGAGTTTTTTAATTTCAAGCAGTCTCTGATGTTTTTTCTCATTTTCTTTTGCTTCTAGTCTGGCCAGTTCTAGTTTGTTAGCTGCTTCACTGGTAGTCATTTTCCTGTTTTCTTGTGCTGGGTCACACCCTCTGCAGTTGACTGAAATTGGGATGTACTTAGCTCTGGCTCCTGCTGAGTTAACAGAGACTTTCTAACAAGCTACTCCCGAGGATGTAAAAAGAAAAAAAAACAATTCAACTTGTAAATTGCCTTTACCAGTTCAAAGTTTGCTCCCTTTGAACCCTTCTCTTAACAAAGGACCTCGTTAAAAAAACTTAACACCTCTGCCTTCAGGCAAGGAGAGATAAGATATGCATCTACCTTCAGCTCTGCTCTCCAAGCAGCTAGAAGGAAAAAAAAAATCTCTCTGGCTTTTGGGGTTTAAAATGTTTCCCACCGCTATGCCACCATGTCAAGGCTGGTTCCCCACTTTGATACTTTAGGGTACCAATGTAGG
>NW_020706513.1:0-3206 GCF_002925995.2 Terrapene triunguis
AGCTTTCTGAAGGCTGTCATCTGCTTCCTGCTCGGCCTGGAACTGTTTCCTTGATGCTGGAGACATCAGTTCCTCCTTGGACTGTGGACTGGGGCTTGGTCCCTCTGGAAGCGATGCAGGTGCTGGGGCTGTTTCCACTGACCGTGAACCGCTGTCCGCTGGTGCACTATGTGGTATTGCAGGCTCTGGCTGAGCCTCTTGGGTAGGGTTATCTGCTGCTTCCGCCAGTTCAGGCTCGCTGGTGCCCTCTGGCATTGGAGTTGTAGACGGGTTTGCAAGCGCTGGACTCCGTGCCGGCAATGGTTCTGGTGCTGATTGCGTTGCCAGTTCCGGTTCTGGGACTGGCTTTGGCTGGGTCTCTGGGATTGGATCCACTACAGCTGTTGCAGTCGTTGGCAGGAGATCCGGTTCCACCACCTGTGTTTGGGTCTCCGGTAACACCGACGGGGCCCTGGTGGACGGCTCAGGAACAGGGATGGGGGTGAAAGCTTGCTTAGCCTGGCTGCGGGTGACTATTCCCACCCTCTTGGCTAGCTTCACATGGTTGGCCAAGTCTTCCCCCAGCAGCATGGGGATGGGATAATTGTCATAGACTGCAAAAGTCCACATTCCTGCCCAGCCCTTGTACTGGACATGCAACTGGGCTGTAGGCAAGGTTACAGACTGTGACACGAAGGGTTGAATTGTCACTGTAGCCTCCGGGTTGATGAGTTTGGGGTCCACTAGGGATTGGTGGATAGTTGACACTTGTGCCCCAGTGTCCCTCCAAGCGATAACCTTCTTTCCGCCCACTCTCAAGGTTTCCCTTCGCTCCGAGGGTATGAGAGAGGCATCTGGGTCTGGGGATCTTTGGTGTGATTGGGGTGTAATGAACTGTAATCGGTTAGGGTTCTTGGGGCAGTGAGCCTTTATATGCCCCAGTTCATTACATTTAAAACATCGCCCTGCTAAGGTATCACCGGGGCGATGTTGGTTGATGGAGACTGGTGTGGTGGGGTGAGAAGGCGTCTGGGGTTTCCCTTGGGATGTGGGTGGGGCCTTGGGTTGTCCCCGGTGGTAAGGTTTTGTTTCGGCTTGCCCCTTCTGATATTCGCTCCAACTGCTACTAGCTTTTTTCTTTTCTGTCACCTCCACCCATTTGGCTCCAATCTCCCCCGCCTCGGTTACAGTTTTGGGCTTCCTATCTAGGATGTACCTTTCTATTTCCTCATGAACACCCTCTAAAAACTGCTCCATTTTTACTAGGGAAAGCAGATCTTCCAGAGATTTAACATTTGCTCCTGATACCCAGGCATCACAATTTTTGTCAATGTGGTAGGCATGCCGGGTAAATGACACATCTGGTTTCCACCTTAGGGCTCTGAACCGCCGACGGGCATGCTCGGGTGTTAGCCCCATTCTGAGTCTGGCCTTGTTTTTAAAAAGTTCATAACTGTTCATGTGTTCCTTAGGCATTTCAGCCGCCACCTCTGCTAAGGGTCCACTGAGCTGCGGTCTCAGCTCTACCATGTACTGGGGTGGAGGGATGCTGTATCCAAGGCAGGCTCTTTCAAAATTTTCTAAGAAGGCCTCAGTATCATCGCCTGCCTTGTAGGTGGGGAATTTCCTGGGATGGGAAGTGGTACCTGGAGAGGAGTTGTTAGGATGGTCTGCTGCATTCTGCCTAGTCCTTGCTGCTTCCAGTTCCATCTCTTTTTCTTTCAGCTCCATCTCTCTTTTATGGGCCTCCTGTTTGGCTTTTTCTTCTCTTTCATGGGCCTCCTGTTTGGCTTTTTCCTCGAGTTTTTTAATTTCAAGCAGTCTCTGATGTTTTCTCTCATTTTCTTCTGCTTCTAGTCTGGCCAGTTCTATTTTTTTAGCTACTTCTTTGGCAGTCATTTTCCTGTTTTCTTGTGCTGGGTCACACCCTCTGCAGTTGACTGAGACTGGGATGTATTTAGCTCTGGCTGCTGCTGAGTTAACAGAGACTTTCTAACAAGCTACTCCCGAGGATGTAAAAAGAAAAAAAAAAAACAATTCAGCCTGTAAATTACTTTTACCAGTCAGTCAAAGTTTGCTCCCTTTGAACCCTTCTCTTAACAAAGCCCCTTGTTAAAAAAAACTTAACACCTCTGCCTTCAGGCAAGGAGAGATAAGATATGCATCTACCTTCAGCTCTGCTCTCCAAGCAGCTAGAAGGGAAAAAAAAATCTCTTACTGGCTTTTGGGTTAAAACGATCTCCACCGCTATGCCACCATGTCAAGGCTGGATCCCCACTTTGAACTTTAGGGTTCAAATGTAGGGGCCTGCATAAAAACTTCTAAGCTTATCTACCAGCTTAGCTTTGGTCCGCTGCCACCATCACAAGAATTCCCTCCCTGGGAAGCCTTGAGAAACCTTTCACCAATTCCCTGGTGAACACAGATCCAAACCCCCTTGGATCTTAAAACAAGGAGAAGTTAACCATCCCCCCTCCTTCCTTCCACCCTCCTTTCACCAACTCCTGGTGAATACAGATCCAAACCCCCTTGGATCTTAAAACAAGGAGAAATCAATCTGGTTCTTAAAAAAAGAAGGCTTTTAATTAAAGAAAAAGGTAAAAATCATCTCTGTAAAATCAGTATGGAGAATACTTTACAGGGTAATCAAACTTAAAGAGCTCAGAGGACCCCCCTCTGTCTTAGGTTCAAAGTACAGCAAACAAAGATACACACTCTGGTAAAAAGGTACATTTACAAGTTGAGAAAACAAAGTAAATCTAAGACGCCTTGCTGTCTTTTTACTTACTAGTTTGAAATAGGAGAGACTTGTTTAGAAAGATGGGGAGAACCTGGATTGATGTCTGGTCCCTCTCAGTCCCCAGAGCGAACCACCCCTAAAACAAAGAGCACACACACAAACCTTTTCCCCCCCCAAGATTTGAAAGTATCTTGTCTCCTTATTGGTCCTTCGGGTCAGGCGTCAGCCAGGTTACCCGAGCCTCTTAACCCTTTACAGGTAAAAGGATTTGGAGTCTCTGTACACAGAGAGCTGTTACCCTTCCCTTCATAGTTATGACACGCCCCCCAAATCACAGATAGTGTTGGACGTTCGGTTCCACACTGGCTGTGATTTCTTTCTGGAGTTTTAGGAGAAAACAGAGTTAATAAGACATACTACTGATTATATAAAAACTAACAATGTTTTATTCCAAGAACAATTGTTAACCAGTTAACTCTGGGAAACT
>NW_020706514.1:0-3832 GCF_002925995.2 Terrapene triunguis
CCCTACATTTGAACCCTAAAGTTCAAAGTGGGGATCCAGCCTTGACATGGTGGCATAGCGGTGGAGATCGTTTTAACCCAAAAGCCAGTAAGAGATTTTTTTTTCTCCTTCTAGCTGCTTGGAGAGCAGAGCTGAAGGTAGATGCATATCTTATCTCTCCTTGCCTGAAGGCAGAGGTGTTAAGTTTTTTTTAACGAGGGGCTTTGTTAAGAGAAGGGTTCAATCAGTGAGCAAACTTTGAACTGGTAAAGGCAATTTACAAGTTGAATTGTTTTTTTTTCTTTTTACATCCTCGGGAGTAGCTTGTTAGAAAGTCTCTGTTAACTCAGCAGCAGCCAGAGCTAAGTACACATCCCAGTCTCAGTCAACTGCAGAGGGTGTGACCCAGCACAAGAAAACAGGAAAATGACTGCCAAAGAACTAACTAAAAAAATAGAACTGGCCAGACTAGAAGCAGAAGAAAACGAGAGAAAACATCAGAGACTGCTTGAAATTAAAAAACTCGAGGCAGAGCAGCATGAAAGAGAAGAAAAAGCCAAACAGGAGGCCCATGAAAGAGAAGAAAAAGCCAAACAGGAGGCCCACAAGAGAGAGATGGAACTGGAAGCAGCAAGGACTAGGCAGAATGCAGCAGACCATCCTAACAACTCCTCTCCAGGTACCACTTCCCATCCCAGGAAATTCCCCACCTACAAGGCAGGCGATGATACTGAGGCCTTCTTAGAAAATTTTGAAAGGGCCTGCCTTGGATACAACATCCCTCTAACCCAGTACATGGTAGAGCTGAGACCGCAGCTCAGTGGACCCTTAGCAGAGGTGGCGGCTGAAATGCCTAAGGAACACATGAACAGTTATGAACTTTTTAAAAACAAGGCCAGAATCAGAATGGGGCTAACACCTGAGCATGCCCGTCGGCGGTTCAGAGCCCTAAGGTGGAAACCAGATGTGTCATTTACCCGGCATGCCTACCACATTGGAAAAAATTGGGATGCCTGGATATCAGGAGCAAATGTTAAATCTACGGAAGAGTTGCCCTTCCCATTGCAAATGGAGCAGTTTTTAGAGGGTGTTCCTGAGGAAATAGAAAGGTACATCCTAGATGGGAAGCCCAAAACTGTAACCGAGGCGGGGGAGATTGGAGCCAAATGGGTGGAGGTGACAGAAAAGAAAAAAGCTAGTAGCAGTTGGAGCGAATATCAGAAGGGGCAAGCCGAAACAAAACCTTACCACCGGGGACAACCCAAGGCCCCACCCACATCCCAAGGGAAACCCCAGACGCCTTCTCACCCCACCCCACCAGTCTCCACCAACCAACATCGCCCCGGTGATACCTTAGCAGGGCGATGTTTTAAATGTAATGAACTGGGGCATATAAAGGCTCACTGCCCCAAGAACCCCAACCGATTACAGTTCATTACACCCCAGTCACACCAAAGATCCCCAGACCCAGATGCCTCTCTCATACCCTCGGAGCGAAGGGAAACCTTGAGAGTGGGCGGTAAGAAGGTTATCGCTTGGAGGGATACTGGGGCACAAGTGTCAACTATCCACCAATCCCTAGTGGACCCCAAACTCATCAACCCGGAGGCTACAGTGACAATTCAACCCTTCGTGTCACAGTCTGTAACCTTGCCTACAGCCCGGTTGCATGTCCAGTACAAGGGCTGGGCAGGAATGTGGACTTTTGCAGTATATGACAATTATCCCATCCCCATGCTGCTGGGGGAAGACTTGGCCAACCATGTGAAGCTAGCCAAGAGGGTGGGAATAGTCACCCGCAGCCAGGCTAAGCAAGCTTTCACCCCCATCCCTGTTCCTGAGCCGTCCACCAGAGCCCCGTCGGTGTTACCGGAGACCCAAACACAGGTGGTGGAACCGGATCCCCTGCCAACGACTGCAACAGCCGTAGTGGATCCAATCCCAGAGACCCAGCCAAAGCCAGTCCCAGAACCGGAACTGGCAACGCAACCAGCACCAGAACCATTGCCAGCACTGAGTCCAGCGCTTGCAACCCCGTCTACAACTCCAATGCCAGAAGGCACCAGCGAGCCTGAACTGGCGGAAGCAGCAGATAACCCTACCCAAGAGGCTCAGCCAGAGCCTGAAATACCACATAGTGCACCAGAGGACAGCGGTTCACAGTCAATGGAAACAGCCCCAGCACCTGCATCGCTTCCAGAGGGACCAAGCCCCAGTCCACAGTCCAAGGAGGAACTGATGTCTCCAGCATCAAGGGAACAGTTCCAGGCCGAGCAGGAAGCAGATGACAGCCTTCAGAAAGCTTGGGCGGCGGCATGGAGCACCCCACCGCCTCTCAGCTCTTCTAACCGATCCCGGTTTGTTGTAGAACAAGGACTTTTATACAAGGAGACTCTTTCTGGTGGGCACCAGGAAGACTGGCATCCTCAAAGACAGTTGGTGATTCCCACTAAGTATCGGGTAAAGCTCTTGAGCTTAGCCCATGATCATCCCAGTGGCCATTCTGGGGTGAACAGAACCAAAGACCGGTTGGGGAAGTCCTTCCACTGGGAGGGAATGGGCAAGGACGTTGCTAATTATGTCCGGTCTTGTGAGGTGTGCCAACGAGTGGGAAAGCCCCAAGACCAGGTTAAAGCCCCTCTCCAGCCACTACCCATAATTGAGGTCCCATTTCAGCGAGTAGCTGTGGATATTCTGGGTCCTTTCCCAAGGAAGACACCCAGAGGAAAGCAGTACGTACTGACTTTCATGGATTTTGCTACCCGATGGCCGGAAGCTGTACCCTTAAGCAACACCAAGTCTAAAAGTGTGTGCCAGGCATTAGCAGACATTTTTGCCAGGGTAGGTTGGCCCTCCGACATCCTTACAGATTCGGGAACTAATTTCCTGGCAGGGAACATGAAAACCCTGTGGGAAGCTCATGGGGTGAATCACTTGGTTGCCACCCCTCATCACCATCAAACCAATGGTCTGGTGGAGAGGTTTAATGGAACTTTGGGGGCCATGATACGTAAATTCATAAATGAACACTCCAATGATTGGGACCTAGTGTTGCAGCAGTTGCTTTTTGCCTACAGGGCTGTACCACATCCCAGTTTAGGGTTTTCACCATTTGAACTTGTGTATGGCCGCGAGGTTAAGGGGCCATTACAGTTGGTGAAGCAGCAATGGGAGGGGTTTACGCCTTCTCCAGGAACTAACATTCTAGACTTTGTAAGCAACCTACAAAACACCCTCCGACACTCTTTAGCCCTTGCTAAAGAAAACCTAAAGAATGCTCAGGAAGAGCAAAAGGCCTGGTATGATAAACATTCCAGAGAACGATCCTTCAAAGTAGGAGACCAAGTCATGGTCTTAAAGGCGCTCCAGGCCCATAAAATGGAAGCGTCATGGGAAGGACCATTCACGGTCCAGGAGCGCCTAGGAGCTGTTAACTATCTCATAGCCTCCCCCACCTCCAACATAAAGCCTAAGGTATACCATGTTAATTCTCTTAAGCCCTTTTATTCCAGAGAATTAAACGTTTGCCAGTTTACAGCCCAGGAAACAGATGACGCGGAGTGGCCGGCAGGTGTCTACTACGAAGGAAAAAGGAATGGTGGCGTGGAAGAGGTGAACCTCTCCACGACCCTGGGACGTCTGCAGCGACAGCAGATCAAGGAGCTGTGCACAAGCTTTGCACCGATTTTCTCAGCCACTCCAGGACGGACCGAACGGGCATACCACTCCATTGACACAGAACTCCAGGAAGAAATCACAGCCAGTGTGGAACCGAACGTCCAACACTATCTGTGATTTGGGGGGCGTGTCATAACTATGAAGGGAAGGGTAACAGCTCTCTGTGTACAGAGAC
>NW_020706515.1:0-5372 GCF_002925995.2 Terrapene triunguis
CCCTACATTTGAACCCTAAAGTTCAAAGTGGGGATCCAGCCTTGACATGGTGGCATAGCGGTGGAGATCGTTTTAACCCAAAAGCCAGTAAGAGATTTTTTTTTTCCCTCTAGCTGCTTGGAAAGCAGAGCTGAAGGTAGATGCATATCTTATCTCTCCTTGCCTGAAGGCAGAGGTGTTAAGTTTTTTTTAACGAGGTCCTTTGTTAAGAGAAGGGTTCAATCAGTGAGCAAACTTTGAACTGGTAAAGGCAATTTACAAGTTGAATTGTTTTTTTTTTTCTTTTTACATCCTCGGGAGTAGCTTGTTAGAAAGTCTCTGTTAACTCAGCAGCAGCCACAGCTAAGTACATCCCAGTTTCAGTCAACTGCAGAGGGGGTGACCCAGCACAGGAAAACCAGGAAAATGACTACCAAAGAAGAAAAAGCTAAAGAGGAGGCCCACAAGAGAGCTATGGAGCTGAAAGAAAAAGAGATAGAGCTGAGAGACAGAGAAGAGAAAGCCAAAGAGGGGGCCCACAAGAGAGAGATGGAGCTGGAGAAAGCCAAAGAGGGGGCCCACAAGAAAGAGATGGAACTGGAAGCAGCAAGGACTAGGCAGGATGCATCAGACCATCCTAACAACTCCTCTCCAGGTACCACTTCCCATCCCAGGAAATTCCCCACCTACAAGGCAGGCGATGATACTGAGGCCTTCTTAGAAAATTTTGAAAGGGCCTGCCTTGGATACAACATCCCTCCACCCCAGTACATGGTAGAGCTGAGACCGCAGCTCAGTGGACCCTTAGCAGAGGTGGCGGCTGAAATGCCTAAGGAACACATGAACAGTTATGAACTTTTTAAAAACAAGGCCAGACTCAGAATGGGGCTAACACCCGAGCATGCCCGTCGGCGGTTCAGAGCCCTAAGGTGGAAACCCGATGTGTCATTTACCCGACATGCCTACCACATTGGGAAAAATTGGGATGCCTGGATATCAGGAGCAAATGTTAAATCTACGGAAGAGTTGCCCTTCCTATTGCAAATGGAGCAGTTTTTAGAGGGTGTTCCTGAGGAAATAGAAAGATACATCCTAGATGGGAAGCCCAAAACTGTAACCGAGGCGGGGGAGATTGGAGCCAAATGGGTGGAGGTGACAGAAAAGAAAAAAGCTAGTAGCAGTTGGAGCGAATATCAGAAGGGGCAAGCCGAAACCAAACCTTATCACCGGGGACAATCCAAGGCCCCAACCACATCCCAAGGGAAACCCCAGACGCCTTCTCACCCCACCCCACCAGTCTCCACCAACCAACATCGCCCCGGTGATACCTTAGCAGGGCGATGTTTTAAATGTAATGAACTGGGGCATATAAAGGCTCACTGCCCCAAGAACCCCAACCGATTACAGTTCATTACACCCCAGTCACACCAAAGATCCCCAGACCCAGATGCCTCTCTCATACCCTCGGAGCGAAGGGAAACCTTGAGAGTGGGCGGAAAGAAGGTTATCGCTTGGAGGGATACTGGGGCACAAGTGTCAACTATCCACCAATCCCTAGTGGACCCCAAACTCATCAACCCGGAGGCTACAGTGACAATTCAACCCTTCGTGTCACAGTCTGTAACCTTGCCTACAGCCCAGTTGCATGTCCAGTACAAGGGCTGGGCAGGAATGTGGACTTTTGCAGTCTATGACAATTATCCCATCCCCATGCTGCTGGGGGAAGACTTGGCCAACCATGTGAAGCTAGCCAAGAGGGTGGGAATAGTCACCCGCAGCCAGGCTAAGCAAGCTTCCACCCCCATCCCTGTTCCTGAGCCGTCCACCAGGGCCCCGTCGGTGTTACCGGAGACCCAAACACAGGTGGTGGAACCGGATCCCCTGCCAACGACTGCAACAGCCGTAGTGGATCCAATCCCAGAGACCCAGCCAAAGCCAGTCCCGGAACCGGAACTGACAACGCAACCAGCACCAGAACCATTGCCAGCACTGAGTCCAGCGCTTGCAAACCCATCTACAACTCCAATGCCAGAGGGCACCAGCGAGCCTGAACTGGCGGAAGTAGCAGATAACCCTACCCAAGAGGCTCAGCCAGAGCCTGAAATACCACATAGTGCACCAGCGGACAGCGGTTCACAGTCAATGGAAACAGTCCCAGCACCTGCATCGCTTCCAGAGGGACCAAGCCCCAGTCCACAGTCCAAGGAGGAACTGATGTCTCCAGCATCAAGGGAACAGTTCCAGGCCGAGCAGGAAGCAGATGACAGCCTTCAGAAAGCTTGGGCGGCGGCACGGAGCACCCCACCGCCTCTCAGCTCTTCTAACCGATCCCGGTTTGTTGTAGAACAAGGACTTTTATACAAGGAGACTCTTTCTGGTGGGCACCAGGAAGACTGGCATCCTCAAAAACAGTTGGTAGTTCCCACTAAGTATCGGGTAAAGCTCTTGAGCTTAGCCCATGATCATCCCAGTGGCCATTCTGGGGTGAACAGAACCAAAGACCGGTTGGGGAAGTCCTTCCACTGGGAGGGAATGGGCAAGGACGTTGCTAATTATGTCCGGTCTTGTGAGGTGTGCCAACGAGTGGGAAAGCCCCAAGACCAGGTTAAAGCCCCTCTCCAGCCACTACCCATAATTGAGGTCCCATTTCAGCGAGTAGCTGTGGATATTCTGGGTCCTTTCCCAAAGAAGACACCCAGAGGAAAGCAGTACGTACTGACTTTCATGGATTTTGCTACCCGATGGCCGGAAGCTGTACCCTTAAGCAACACCAAGACTAAAAGTGTGTGCCAGGCATTAGCAGACATTTTTGCCAGGGTAGGTTGGCCCTCCGACATCCTTACAGATTCGGGAACTAATTTCCTGGCAGGGAACATGAAAAACCTGTGGGAAGCTCATGGGGTGAATCACTTGGTTGCCACCCCTCATCACCATCAAACCAATGGTCTGGTGGAGAGGTTTAATGGAACTTTGGGGGCCATGATACGTAAATTCGTAAATGAACACTCCAATGATTGGGACCTAGTGTTGCAGCAGTTGCTTTTTGCCTACAGGGCTGTACCACATCCCAGTTTAGGGTTTTCACCATTTGAACTTGTGTATGGCCGCGAGGTTAAGGGGCCATTACAGTTGGTGAAGCAGCAATGGGAGGGGTTTACGCCTTCTCCAGGAACTAACATTCTAGACTTTGTAAGCAACCTACAAAACACCCTCCGACACTCTTTAGCCCTTGCTAAAGAAAACCTAAAGGATGCTCAGGAAGAGCAAAAGGCCTGGTATGATAAACATTCCAGAGAACGGTCCTTCAAAGTAGGAGACCAAGTCATGGTCTTAAAGGCGCTCCAGGCCCATAAAATGGAAGCGTCGTGGGAAGGACCATTCACGGTCCAGGAGCGCCTAGGAGCTGTTAACTATCTCATAGCCTCCCCCACCTCCAACATAAAGCCTAAGGTATACCATGTTAATTCTCTTAAGCCCTTTTATTCCAGAGAATTAAACGTTTGCCAGTTTACAGCCCGGGAAACAGATGACGCGGAGTGGCCTGCAGGTGTCTACTACGAAGGAACAAGGAATGGTGGCGTGGAAGAGGTGAACCTCTCCACGACCCTGGGACGTCTGCAGCGACAGCAGATCAAGGAGCTGTGCACAAGCTTTGCACCGATTTTCTCAGCCACTCCAGGACGGACCGAACGGGCATACCACTCCATTGACACAGGTAATGCTCACCCAATTAGAACCCCATCCTACCGGGAGTCACCTCATGCCCAAGCTGCTATACAAAGGGAGATCCAGGACATGCTACAGATGGGTATAATCCGCCCCTCTAACAGTGCATGGGCATCTCCAGTGGTTCTAGTTCCCAAACCAGATGGGGAAATACGCTTTTGCGTGGACTACCGTAAGCTAAACGCTGTAACTCGTCCTGACAACTATCCAATGCCACGCACAGATGAGCTATTGGAAAAATTGGGACATGCCCAATTCATCTCTACTTTAGACTTAACCAAAGGGTACTGGCAAGTACCACTAGATGAACCCGCTAAGGAAAGGTCAGCCTTCGTCACCCAGGCAGGGGTGTACGAATTCAATGTACTCCCTTTCGGGTTGCGAAATGCACCCGCCACCTTCCAAAGACTTGTAGATGGTCTCTTAGCGGGATTGGGAGAATCTGCAGTTGCCTACCTCGATGATGTGGCCATTTTTTCTGATTCATGGACAGAACACCTGGAGCACCTGGGAAAAGTCTTCGAGCGCATCCGACAGGCAGGACTAACTGTTAAGGCTAAAAAGTGTCAAATAGGCCAAAACAGAGTGACGTACCTGGGGCACCAGGTGGGTCAAGGAACTATAAATCCCCTACAGGCCAAAGTGGATGCTATCCAAAAGTGGCCGGTTCCAAAGTCAAAGAAACAGGTCCAATCCTTCTTAGGCTTGGCCGGATATTATAGGCGATTTGTACCACACTACAGCCAAATCGCCGCCCCGCTGACAGACCTAACCAGAAAGAAACAGCCAAATGCAGTTCAGTGGACTGATGAGTGTCAAAAGGCCTTTAACCAGCTTAAGGCAACACTCATGTCTGACCCTGTGCTAAGGGCCCCAGACTTTGACAAACCGTTCCTAGTAACCACAGATGCTTCCGAGAGAGGCGTGGGAGCAGTTTTAATGCAGGAAGGACCGGATCAAGAATTCCATCCTGTCGTGTTTCTCAGCAAAAAACTGTCTGAGAGGGAAAGTCACTGGTCAATCAGCGAAAAGGAATGCTACGCCATTGTGTACGCGCTGGAAAAGCTACGCCCATATGTTTGGGGACGGCGTTTCCAACTACAAACAGACCATGCTGCGCTACAGTGGCTTCATACCGCCAAGGGAAATAACAAAAAACTTCTTCGGTGGAGTTTAGCTCTCCAAGATTTTGATTTTGAAATACAACACATTTCGGGAGCTTCTAACAAAGTGGCTGATGCACTCTCCCGGGAAAGTTTCCCAGAGTTAACTGGTTAACCATTGTTCTTGGAATGAAACATTGTTAGTTTTTATATAATCAGTAGTATGTCTTATTAACTCTGTTTTCTCCTAAAACTCCAGGAAGAAATCACAGCCAGTGTGGAACCGAACGTCCAACACTATCTGTGATTTGGGGGGCGTGTCATAACTATGAAGGGAAGGGTAACAGCTCTCTGTGTACAGAGACTCCAAATCCTTTTACCTGTAAAGGGTTAAGAAGCTCGGGTAACCTGGCTGACACCTGACCCAAGGACCAATAAGGAGACAAGATACTTTCAAATCTTGGGGGGGGGAAAGGCTTTTGTGTGTGCTCTTTGTTTTAAGGGGTGGTTCGCTCTTGGGACTGAGAGGGACCAGACATCAATCCAGGTTCTCCCCATCTTTCT
>NW_020706516.1:0-3678 GCF_002925995.2 Terrapene triunguis
CACACCTCTGAGCAGGGCCGGCTCCAGCTTTTCTGCCGCCCCAAGTGGAAAAAAAAAAAAAAAAGACGAGCGGCGGCACTTCGGCAGCAGCTCAATCGCGTCGCTTCTTTGGCGGCGGGTCCTCCCTCTCTTCCTCTTTGGTGGCAGTTCGGCGGCAGCTCAAAGAGGAAGAGAGGGTCTGAGGGACCTGCCGCCGAATTGCCACCGAAGACCCGGACGTGCCGCCCCGATACTGGACAGACTGCCGCCCCTTTGAATTGGCCGCCCCAAGCACCTGCTTCCTAAGCTGGTGCCTGGAGCCGGCCCTGCCTCTGAGCAGCGTAGTTAAGCCAACCTAAGTCACCGTGTAGACAGCAATAGGCTGGCAGAAGAATTCTTCCATCGACTTAGCTACTGCCTCTCGAGGAGGTGGATTACTGACATTGACGGGAGAATGTCTCTTGTCAGCATAAGTAGTGTGTACACTGAAGCACTGCAGTGGTACAGCTGTGCCGCTGTAGTGTTTTAAGTGTAGACAAGCCCTTAGTGAGGAAGGGAAGGAAAGATTTCTGTGTGCCACCCTCCTGCTTCCCTGATTCCCAGAGCAATGCTAAATTTATAGTTATCTACAACTGTCCCAAAGAAGCCATTATGCTAGCCAGGGATTGCTTGAATATGTTGCACTCCAGCCATACCACTGCTTTCTATGACACCCCCACCCCCAGCATGCCCCTATACTGGAGGGTGAAGGGTGGGTATAGCATAGAACCAGGACTTCAGCTCTCTATAACCTGGGGTTTCCTCCCACACCTCTGTTGGGTAAGCTTTGCAACCCCTTGGTGCCACTAGAGTGGCACAGAAGACCAGAACCTGGGCCATTACATTGGGTTTGAGATTGTGAAAGTGAATGTGCTGCAGGTTGAAGGCAGATAAGCATGCTGGATCAGGCTTTCTAGGTTCTAAAATATCTCCTAATCTGGCAATAATTTCAGGACCCAGATAGCTAGAATAATTTTCTTTTGAGTTCTTGTTTACTGCATTGCTGTAATTTTGCAGGGTGTGCTTCAGGAATGAACACCAACAGAAATTGTTGATACTGTACATCTTATGATGAACAAATCAGTGTATATTAAATCATAATCCTCTCCAATTCCTTTCCTCGGCTTCTGGTGTCAGAATGTGCAGTGCAGTGCAGTGTCAGAGTGACTCTGCTAATGCTGGGGGAAAACAGACTACACTGAATTAGCAATAACATGGAGGGAAACAAAATCAGCAGGCAGAATTTCAGTTTATTAGATACAAATTGAATTCTTCTGATACAGCTAATTTGGGTAATCTGTTCCTCTTCCCATTTAATTCGTGGACCACAGACTTTGGTGGGGGTGAGATGAGATATTTGCTTTGTTTTCTTTTGTTAATTCAAGCACTTTCAAGATTCATTGCATCAACTTCCAAAAATGACTCTTTAAAGGAACCATAGACTGCAAAGTGAAGTTTAAATTACTGTAAGATTATAAGGCTGGCTTTGACAATCCTGTTCTATCAGGTTTGATCCGACTGTCACATAAGTCCCTGGGGTCTTTTCACTGATTTCAGTGGGCACTGAATTGGCCCTACATGCACTAAGGGTGAAGGCACAGGAAACCAATCCTCATCTCTTGTGACTCTGTACATCAGCCATGCACAACTGCAGTTCCTGGGGCACAGGGTCTGCTCCCCAGGGTATAAGATTCCTCAAATGAAGTGAGGAGGATTGGAGATGAGGTGGGTGTTTCATTAGTAATAAGTATTGTGGTAGGCAGGGAAAGTTGTAGGAAAGAGATCCGTCCTGAGCATGCTGGCAGACCAGCATTACATGTTGAGGCTCTAGTGTTTTGTGTGTTGGCAACCTAGCCCAGCTTTCATTCCTGAGCCTGGTGTTGAACCAAACTAGGTCCCTCTTGAAACCTGACCCTCTTTCTTCAGTTCTACTAGTAGTTTGAACAACATCCACACACTGTACTATAGCAGGGTATGATTGGCTGTCCCTGCAGCTGGCCAGCTGTTCAAAAGATAGTATGATGTATAATAGTATTCTGTACATGAAGAATTTTGCCCATCGAGCAAGATTACTTATTTATTGTAAGAAACCAACCTGCTTTGTTGATGTAATGAGATTAATGAAAACTATTATAGGAAGGACGGTACTGTGAGGGATTAGTTTGGTATTTGGGAAATCAAATTTTCTGGCTTGCTACTGAATGTGTGTGAATTTAAATGTCACTTAACCTTTTTGGCCCTGAGTCAGGGAAGCACATAAGCACATGTTTAAGTTTATTCCTAAGTCAGGGAAGCACATGCTTAAGCCCATTTGTCGGACTTCAGTGTGTGCTTAACATGAAGCATGTGTTTAAGTGCTTTCCTGAACAGGATCGTTTTTCTGAATTGGAGCCTTTTTGCTTCATTTCCCCCACTTGTAAAAATAAGACTAGCGTCATCTTTGTTACATGTCTGCACAGTGCCTATGAGGTGCTGATCCTTAATTGATGTTCCTAGGTGCTACCGTAATGCAAACAACACTGAAGGTAATTACAAAACTCTTATTGGTTTTAATGGGCAGAAGATCAGGCCCCTACTGTGTTTATGACAGGCCTACACATTATTTAGATATTTTTAAGGACATAGGCCAGATTTTTAAAGATATTTAGGTGCCTAACTCTGCGAAATATCAATGGGAGTTAGTGCCTAAACCCCACTAAAAATCTGGCCCTTGGTGCTTAGCTTGTTAAATCCCCTTGTGCGCTATTTATCAAATGATGCTCGATGGCTTATGTTCTGATTAAGTAAGGTTAAGCATTTACCTAGTTTCAAGCATTGTGGGACTATTTATGTGCTTGAGTACCTGGCTGAGTTGCAGACTCATTCAAAACCGTTATGGTCTAGCACGTTAAATGTGTTTTGGTACATGGACTGATTCCAGGGTTCCTTTTTTATATTAAACGGGCAGTTACACTATTATGTACCATCTATAGACTTTTAAAAACAGATTTTGGACCCCCCTCTGGAATATAACAGTTCCAGTCTTAAGGATACTGTAGATCCCCATGAAGAGCAATGCATCCTCATGTTCCGCTGAGACAGCTAAAGGAGCTGTATGCATTCAGCACCTCCCGCATAGAGCCGTGCAGAAACAAGCCCTTTATCCAGATAACAAAGACCCTTGTACATTTTTTTAATCTCTTTTGCAGACAACTGAATTTCTAAATAATTTTAAGGTCCATTTTTTAATGGGCCAGTGGGTGACATTTTAGTCAAAAAATGAAGTCTTGTTTAAGATATTGGTGCAAGAACAGCATAAATCATCTAAAAATACCAATCTCTTGCTTTTTTTATTTGCATTCCTACAGCTTAAAATGACTCGTGTTTTTATTAAAAAAATCTGGCAAACCAGAATTGCTCTTTGACTTAGACCTTTTGTGTCAAGCTTCAGCAGAGACTGAAGCTTTTACGGCTGACTTCTGAACCGCCGAAATGAAGATGCTGCTGGCTGTGGGCTCCACATGGGCCCCTCTAAGAGGAAGAAAGACATTAGCAGTCACAGATAAAATGTGTTTTCCTATTTCTTAATGGGAATCTGTTTGCAAGAGAAGAGCCCGAAATATTTTGAGCAGTATTCTGTTAGTTTACGTAGCTGATTAAAAAAACAGGCCTCATTTCTTT
>NW_020706517.1:0-3773 GCF_002925995.2 Terrapene triunguis
CACACCTCTGAGCAGGGCCGGCTCCAGCTTTTCTGCCGCCCCAAGTGAAAAAAAAAAAAAAAAAAGACGAGCGGCGGCACTTCGACAGCAGCTCAATCACGTTGCTTCTTTGGCGGCGGGTCCTCCCTCTCTTCCTCTTCAGCGGCAGTTCGGCGGCAGCTCAAAGAGGAAGAGAGGGACTGAGGGACCTGCCGCCGAATTGCCACCGAAGACCCGGACGTGCCGCCCCAATACTGGACAGACTGCCGCCCCTTTGAATTGGCCGCCCCAAGCACCTGCTTCCTACGCTGGTGCCTGGAGCCGGCCCTGCCTCTGAGCAGCATAGTTAAGCCAACCTAAGTCACCGTGTAGACAGCAATAGGCTGGCAGAAGAATTCTTCCATCGACTTAGCTACTGCCTCTCGAGGAGGTGGATTATTGACATTGATGGGAGAATGTCTCTTGTCAGCATAAGTAGTGTGTACACTGAAGCACTGCAGTGGTACAGCTGTGCCGCTGTAGTGTTTTAAGTGTAGACAAGCCCTTAGTGAGGAAGGGAAGGAAAGATTTCTGTGTGCCACCCTCCTGCTTCCCTGATTCCCAGAGCAACACTAAATTTATAGTTATCTACAACTGTCCCAAAGAAGCCATTATGCTAGCCAGGGATTGCTTGAATATGTTGCACTCCAGCCATACCACTGCTTTCTATGACACCCCCACCCCCAGCATGCCCCTATACTGGAGGCTGAAGGGTGGGTATAGCATAGAACCATGACTTCAGCTCTCTGTAACCTGGGGTTTCCTCCCACACATCTGTTGTGTAAGCTTTGCAACCCCTTGGTGCCACTAGAGTGGCACAGAAGACCAGAACCTAGGCCATTACATTGGGTTTGAGATTGTGAAAGTGAATGTGCTGCAGGTTGAAGGCAGATAAGCATGCTGGATCAGGCTTTCTAGGTTCTAAAATATCTCCTAATCTGGCAATAATTTCAGGACCCAGATAGCTAGAATAATTTTCTTTTGAGTTCTTGTTTACTGCATTGCTGTAATTTTGCAGGGTGTGCTTCAGGAATGAACACCAACAGAAATTGTTGATACTGTACATCTTATGCTGAACAAATCAGTGTATATTAAATCATAATCCTCTCCAATTCCTTTCCTCAGCTTCTGGTGTCAGAATGTGCAGTGCAGTGCAGTGTCAGAGTGACTCTGCTAATGCTGGGGGAAAACAGACTACATTGAATTAGCAATAACATGGAGGGAAACAAAATCAGCAGGCAGAATTTCAGTTTATTAGATGCAACAGAGGGTCCTGTGGCACCTTTAAGACTAACAGAAGTATTGGGAGCATAAGCTTTCGTGGGTAAGAACCTCACTTCTTCAGATGCAAGTTTATTAGATATAAATTGAATTCTTCTGATACAGCTAATTTGGGTAATCTGTTCCTCTTCCCATTTAATTCGTGGACCATAGACTTTAGTGGGAGTGAGATGAGATATTTGCTTTGTTTTCTTTTGTTAATTCAAGCACTTTCAAGATTCATGGCATCAACTTCCAAAAATGACTCTTTAAAGGAACCATAGACTGCAAAGTGAAGTTTAAATTACTGTAAGATTATAAGGCTGGCTTTGACAATCCTGTTCTATCAGGTTTGATCCGACTGTCACATAAGTCCCTGGGGTCTTTTCACTGATTTCAGTGGGCACTGAATTGGCCCTACATGCACTAAGGGTGAAGGCACAGGAAACCAATCCTCATCTCTTGTGACTCTGTATATCAGCCATGCACAACTGCAGTTCCTGGGGCACAGGGTCTGCTCCCCAGGGTATAAGATTCCTCAAATGAAGTGAGGAGGATTGGAGATGAGGTGGGTGTTTCATTAGTAATAAGTATTGTGGTAGGCAGGGAAAGTTGTAGGAAAGAGATCTGTCCTGAGCATGCTGGCAGACCAGCATTACATGTTGAGGCTCTAGTGTTTTGTGTGTTGGCAACCTAGCCCAGCTTTCATTCCTGAGCCTGGTGTTGAACCAAACTAGGTCCCTCTTGAAACCTGACCCTCTTTCTTCAGTTCTAATAGTAGTTTGAACAACATCCACACACTGTACTATAGCAGGGTATGATTGGCTGTCCCTGCAGCTGTCCAGCTGTTCAAAAGACAGTATGATGTATAACTGTACATGAAGAATGTTGCCCATAGAGCAAGATTACTTATTTATTGTAAGAAACCAACCTGCTTTGTTGATGTAATGAGATTAATGAAAACTATTATAGGAAGGACGGTACTGTGAGGGATTAGTTTGGTATTTGGGAAATCAAATTTTCTGGCTTGCTACTGAATGTGTGTGAATTTAAATGTCACTTAACCTTTTTGGCCCTGAGTCAGGGAAGCACGTAAGCACATGTTTAAGTTATTCCTAAATCAGGAAAGCATATGCTTAAGCCCATTTGTCGGACTTCAGTGTGTGCTTAACATGAAGCATGTGTTTAAGTGCTTTCCTGAACAGGATCGTTTTTCTGAATTGGAGCCTTTTTGCTTCATTTCCCCCACTTGTAAAAATAAGACTAGCGTCATCTTTGTTACATGTCTGCACAGTGCCTATGAGGTGCTGATCCTTAATTGATGTTCCTAGGTGCTACCGTAATGCAAACAACACTGAAGGTAATTACAAAACTCTTATTGGTTTTAATGGGCATAAGATCAGGCCCCTACTGTGTTTATGACAGGCCTACACATTATTTAGACATTTTTAAGGACATAGGGCAGATTTTTAAAGATATTTAGGTGCCTAACTCTGCGAAATATCAATGGGAGTTAGTGCCCAAACCCCACTAAAAATCTGGCCCTTGGTGCTTAGCTTGTTAAATCCCCTTGTGCGCTATTTATCAAATGATGCTCGATGGCTTATGTCCTGATTAAGTAAGGTTAAGCATTTACCTAGTTTCAAGCATTGTGGGACTATTTATGTGCTTGAGTACCTGGCTGAATTGCAGACTCATTCAAAACTGTTATGGTCTAGCATGTTAAATGTGTTTTGGTACATGGACTGATTCCAGGTTTCTTTTTTATATTAAACGGGCAGTTACACTATTATGTACCATCTATAGACTTTTAAAAACAGATTTTGGACCCCCCTCTGGAATATAACAGTTCCAGTCTTAAGGATACTGTAGATCCCCATGAAGAGCAATGCATCCTCATGTTCCACTGAGACAGCTAAAGGAGCTGTATGCATTCAGCACCTCCCGCATAGAGCCTTGCAGAAACAAGCCCTTTATCTAGATAACAAAGACCCTTGTACATTTTTTTAATCTCTTTTGCAGACAACTGAATTTCTAAATAATTTTAAGGTCCATTTTTTAATGGGCCAGTGGGCTGACATTTTAGTCAAAAAATGAAGTCTTGTTTAAGATATTGGTGCAAGAACAGCATAAATCATCTAAAAATACCAATCTCTTGCTTTTTTTATTTGCATTCCTACAGCTTAAAATGACTCGTGTTTTTATTAAAAAAATCTGGCAAACCAGAATTGCTCTTTGACTTAGACCTTTTGTGTCAAGCTTCAGCAGAGACTGAAGCTTTTACGGCTGACTTCTGAACCGCTGAAATGAAGATGCTGCTGGCTGTGGGCTCCACATGGGCCCCTCTAAGAGGAAGAAAGACATTAGCAGTCACAGATAAAATGTGTTTTCCTATTTCTTAATTGGAATCTGTTTGCAAGAGAAGAGCCCGAAATATTTTGAGCAGTGTTCTGTTAGTTTACGTAGCTGATTAAAAAAACAGGCCTCATTTCTTT
>NW_020706518.1:0-7597 GCF_002925995.2 Terrapene triunguis
ATTCACCACCGGATGTCAGGGTAGAGCTCATCCTGACTCTGCTTACATCCTCCCCCCAGCCGAGAATTTGTCGTCCCGACAAATCACACTCCCTATTATACCAACTCACTGGTTCCCTCCAAAGGGCCTCAGATAGCCCACTTTAGCTTCCACAAGCCTGTGTGCTAAACATATTGGTTCCTCACTAGTCACCCCAGGTGCATCATAAGTCAACCGTTTTACTGGCCTTATTACCCTGTCTCGTCTATTGAGAATCTCTGTTGCCGTGGTAGGGGGGACAGCCTCTTGAACGATGGATGGAGAGGTTTCCTTTGAGGGCCCCTCAGCTATTGGTATAGGCCCCTGCATTTCTAGTTCTAACAGTGGAGGGTCCAAGGTGCCCAGGACATCCTCCACCTGTATGTCTCCACTGTCCAATAACCTGGGTGTGTCATCACATGGGGGTCCCACCAGTGGCTCAGGGGTGTCAGGAATGGGCCTAAATACTTCTGCCATGGGGTTTAGGGCGGAAGAGGAGGAGCTCTCTTTTGATTCAGCTGATCGAGACTGAAATCTTGTCTCCATCCCAGGATACACCATGGTTGTGTCTTCCTCCTCAGACTCACTCTCGGATGTGCTGCATGGGGGTAGGTTAGCTGCAGGGGGCTGGCTGTCCACGTTGGAGGGCGGCTTTGGTCCAGCACCTTCATTCTGCCCAATTGCCCTGTTGTGGCCCATCTCATACGGGGTGCCTACCAATTCCCCCACCGGGAGCAAAAGGTTTCTATGCACTGTCTTTGTCTGCCCTGGACCTTCTTCAGGTTTGATCTTGTAGACCGGCAGGTCCCCTAGCTTTTCCATCACCAAGTAAGGTATTGCCTTCCATCTGTCAGCTATCTTGTGTTTGCCAGCAATACCCAAATTTCGCAGCAGGACTCTGTCCCCCGGCTGGAGTTCTTGCAGACGTACCCTAGCATCATATCGATGTTTGTTGCGGTCTGCGTTCTTCCGAGCCGCAGATGTAGCTAAGTGATAAGCATCCCGCAGCTTTTCTCTCAGTCGGGATACATATTGCTGATGAGTTTCATAGCTATCTCCATCCTCTGATACACCAAAGCACAGGTCTATGGGTAATCTTGGTTCTCGCCCAAACATTAAGAGATATGGGGTGACCCCCGTAGCATCGTTCTTTGTGGCGTTGTAGGCGTGCACCAGATATGCAACATGTTGGCTCCAGGTTGCTTTCTGCTCTGGTCGCAAAGTCCCCAACATATCTAATAGGGTTCGGTTGAACCTCTCTGGCTGAGGATCACCTTGCGGGTGATAAGGCGTTGTTCTAGACTTCTTAATTCCCGCTATCCTCAGCACCTCCTTCAGAAGGTGACTCTCAAAGTCCCGCCCCTGATCCGAGTGTATCCGGGCTGGGAATCCATAAACTGAAAAATATTTTTCCCACAGTACTCGAGCGACAGTGGTGGCCCTCTGATCACGCGTGGGATATGCCTGCGCATATCGCGTATAATGGTCAGTCACTACTAGAATGTTCCCAATATTCCTCTTGTCTACTTCTAAAGACAAGAAATCGATGCATACCAGTTCCAAAGGTTTGGTGCTGGTGATGTTCTTGAGATATGCAGCCCTTGTGGGCAGAGTCTTCCTTTGAACACATCGAGCGCAAGTCTCACATTTCCTACGAACATCTTCAGCCATCCGGGGCCAATAGAATCTACTACGAAGAAGTTCCAGGGTCCTCTCCATCCCTAAATGTCCGAAGTCATCATGCAGGGCCCTCATGGCCAGGGCTCTGTACTCTTTTGGCAGCACTAGTTGTGCTCGTTGCTTTTGTAAAGGGTCGGTGGTCATTCGATGTAACACTCCCTGGATCAGTTTTAGTTTGGTCCATTCTCTCAATAGTAGTTTACCCTCCGGGTTAGGGGGGACAACCGCAGCTGGGCTTCGCCCCTCCCTTTTGGCAAGTAGTGTATCACGAATGTCAATATCTTGCAGCTGGGCTTCTTGCCAGTCAGCCGCATTGAGCACGGGCAAGGGAGATTGGTCCAATGCAATATAGTTCACAGACGCAGAAGGCACGCAGTCAGGGGGCAGGCCCAAAGCTTCAGCAACACATCCATGAAGACTCTCATGGGCCTCTGGCTCTCGGCGACTCACACTGCAAATAGCCCTCACTCCATCCATGGGTATCATAGCCACTTCAGGTGCCTGCGGACGCCTGGACAATGCATCTGCATCTACATTGCTTCTCCCTGATCGGTATTGAATGCTGAACTCATAGCTAGCCAAGGCGGCCACCCATCTCTGCCCGGTAGCATCCAACTTAGCACTTGTTAACACGTAAGTCAATGGGTTGTTGTCTGTCCACACCTGGAACTGAGCACCATACAAGTAGTCTCGAAATTTCTCAGTGATGGCCCATTTCAAGGCCAAGAACTCCAGCTTGTGGATGGGATAGCGAGTTTCACTGTCAGACAGTCCTCGGCTGGCAAAGGCTACGGGTTTATGTTTGCCTTCCACTTCCTGGTACAGTACTGCTCCCAGACCCTCCAAACTGGCATCAGTATGTAGGATAAACGGTTTGCTCGGATCAGCAAAGACTAGGACGGGGGCATGAGTTAGGCGAGTAATGATTTCCTGAAAAGCCCTCTCACATCTCTCGTCCCACCTTGGCCCAAACGGTTCGAAGGGGCCATAGTGTCTCTGCACAGGAGGCTTTGAAGGCCTCCTCTTATTCTTGGTCTTAGATTTGTTCTTGTTGGACTGGTATCCCCTGGTAAGATCATTCAGGGGTTTTACAATTGTAGCGTAGTTCTTCACAAATCTACGGTAGTAGCCACTAAATCCAAGAAAGGTCTTGAGTTCTCTGTAGTTACTTGGATGTGGCCAGGTAGTGAGTGCTTCTATTTTGTCAGGATCAGTACTCACACCCTCTTGGGACACGATGTGACCCACATACTTCACTGAGGTTCGGCAGAACTGGCATTTGTCAATTGAAAGCTTCAAACCATACGCCTCCAACCTATCAAGCACTTTAAGAAGTCTTTCTTCATGCTCCTCCAAGGTTCTTCCAAACACAATCAGGTCATCCAAGTAAACTAACACTTGCAGTAAGTTCATGTCTCCCACGACTTTCTCCATAAGACGTTGAAATGTGGCAGGTGCCCCAGAAATCCCTTGGGGCATGCGTTCGAACTGGTAGAACCCTAACGGGCAGATGAAGGCTGTCTTCTCCTTATCTTCTTCTCCCAGAGGGATCTGGTAGTATCCACTCCGAAGATCCAACACAGAGAACCACTGGCTACCCAGCAAACAGTCCAAGGCATCTTGTACTCGAGGCATGGTGTATTGGTCAACTGTAGTGCGCCTGTTTAGGGTGCGGTAGTCAATACACATCCGGATTTTCCCACTCTTCTTACGAACCACCACAATGGGAGAGGCATAGGGACTTCGGGACTCTGTAATGATACCATTCGCGATCAGCTCTTGAAGATGATGGCGTACGTCTTCCATCTCAGAGAGAGCAATCCTCCTAGATCTCTCCCGGAAGGGTCGGGGATCTTGTAGCCTGATGTGGTGTTCCACTCCTTTGGCACATCCCACGTCCCACTCATGCAGTGAGAATACCTTGGATCTCTCACAAAGCTTCTTCCGCAGGCGATCCTTCCACTCCTCAGGCAATGGTGAGTCCCCAAAGTCAAACTTTGTGGGGTCCATCACTGGAACTTCAGCTTCACACTGGGGTCTCACAATGGTTTCAGGCTCAAAGATGTCTGCAATCTTCTGCCCTGGTTTTACAAACATGTCACGGCGTGTTTCATTAGCAATCAGTATAGTCACCTCTTCCTGGGCTTCAGCAGGTAGGGTTATGACTCCACTGAGAACCAGCACTCCTTCTGGGAGCCCTCCCTCGGTCGGCTGCTCTACCATTGCTAATGTTCCCTTACTGTCTTTTAGGCAGGTACTCATGACAATCACTTCCTTTTCTGTCATTGCAGGAACCACTAAGGGGACCGGGCCCGCATACCTCAATGCTCCCACTGGCAAATCAGGCATCACTTTTCTTGTGTCCTCAATTTTTCTGTAGGCTGCGGCACAGTGTGTGTGTATCACCAAGGTGTTCAGATATTGGTCCCCTGCTCGCTGTCTGCAGTAATCGGCAAGTACCTTAAAGAAGCTGGAGTTGGTCCCTATTAGCACGGACACATCAGAGGCTCCTTTAGGGTCAGGGCATATTAAAGCAGCAGTGTCCACCTCCTGTCTTACCCCAGCAATCTCTTCTGGGAATTCCAGGTGCACTATGACATACCCCTGATAGGGGTATTCATCCATGCTGAGGCCACACAGGCCGAGCCCTGTCAGGGGCCGTATAGGCAGATGCCTAAGCATCTGCTGGTAGAAAGACTGGAATATGATAGTCACTTGGGATCCTGTGTCAAGCACTGCTCTACATTCTGTCCCTTCAACCTTTATAGTTACCTCCGCTCGGGGTCCTATCAATCCTGGTGTGATTCGGGCTGCATGGTTCTTTCCAGGGGAGCCTCCACACCCTGTAGGCCTAGGCGGCTCCCTTCCCAGGCCCTGGGGCCGTTTCCCGACTTTCCCCAGGTGGTCCTCAGCTTTTGATATACTAGCGTGGGATTCTCTGCATTCTGACACCTTGCAGCAATGTGCCCGCCCTGGCCACACCGGTAGCAGAAGAAGGATTGTCCTTTCCCTTGTTGCCTCAGTGGGGCAGAGGTTCTAAATGTAGTCTTCTGGACCGTGGTAGCGGAGGGTTCCTTGTACCTTGAAGTATTTGCTGAAGCGATGGTATTCTCTAATTCAGCCACTTTCTGTGTCAGGACCTGCACTCGTTGGGTAAGTTCCTCTTGAGGATTCACCATCAGTGCCTTGGGCGTTCGGATGGATGTTGTGCCAGTCGCCTGGTGTGGCTGCACCTCCCAAACCTCACCAGCTGCCTGCCTCTCTTCTTCCTCTCGGACCTCTTTTATCAGCTGAGAGTAACTCGGTGGATTATCTTGCCGTTCTCTTAATCGGAGGTGGAGAAGGATTGGGTTCTGATATTGAATTCCTCTCACAATCTGAGCCAATCTAGTCCGGTCCATTTGCCCAACTGCCACTGCTCCCCTCATGATGGCTCTCTGCAATAGTTTCTCCAACCTCTGGATATAGGCAGAAACCTTCTCTCCCTTTTGTTGCCTGGCATTGAGGAACTTGCAATAGACATCATCTGAGCCCTCGGTTCTCCCGAAGGCATGATCAAGGGCCTCTAGGCAGTCCTTCACCTTGACCCCAGGGTTACTGAGCTTCAGGGTGCGAATCACATCTAGGGCTGGCCCCCTGAGGCACTCTACTAGTCGCCTTCTCTTTTCAGCATCAGGCACCGCCCACTCCTGCAGCATTTCAGTGGTGTGTTCCAGCCAGGGTTCAAATGCTTCCTCCCCAGGTATTGGGGTGGGACCCCCAGAAAACAACCTCAGTTTACGATAGGGGCTTGACTCAGGGTGGGGTGGCATAACCTTCTCTAATGCTTGCCCCAAAGCCTTCACCCACTCATCAGGTGAAGGAGCACTCTCCCGCTGTGGGACTCCTGGGTCAAGGCCCAACAGACCTGGCATATCGGCCAAAGTCTTTCCCTCTTTCTCCAAAAAGGCCGACATTTTCTTTAAAAACGCTACATCCGAGGCAGGGACTGGTGAGGGCTGGCTCCCAGTGGTTATTACCGTCCACTCACCATCTTCCACTGCTATCGTGTCTGGAACCTGTAGGGGTTCCACAGCCGATGGCAGCTCGCACAGTACAGCAAAAGCCCCCTCCTCCCTCACAAACATGCGCCCACGCATTTTGCACTTACTCAGGTACTCAGTGGATACCCTTAAGATAGGTTCTATTGCACCCTCATCAAACGCCTCCGGCACCCCCGTTACCAAGATACAGTTCCTAGGGTTAATATTCATCCCCTTGCACCAGTCCTCTAGCAAGTGTAGGGCCATTATACAAACTGTAGTTTTTTTACAAATATATCAGATCAAAACAACAACAAGAAGATTTTTAGGTTTTCCCAAGTTAATGAATCACCCAAGATGTGCTTGCGAGGGGTACTGACCCAGATATCCCGGACGAGCCCCCAAAAATGTAACCCTTCTGCCAGGCCAAGTGATAGCAGCAAGGGCCGGGTTCAGTACATAGGGGTCCCTTCCCAACAGCGTGACACAGAACCAGCTCGAGCCCCCACCCAGTGACCTGGGAAAATCTTACACACACCCCTGGGCGCCTCGAAGAGGCAATACTTCCCCTCTCGCAAGCACAGAGCCTCGGTGTAGCAGAAAAATGTTTAATAACATGAGGTAAACGACATAGCATTAAATTGGGAAAACACCACAACTAGAGTTCATAGACCAAACCATGAGCGAAGACCCACCCCAGCAAATTGGGCCGTGTCCTTTCCCGTTGGTTCTTGAAACCAGCAACCAAAGTCCCAAAAGTCCAACAACCCCAAAGTCTCTTGGGTCCAGCAACCCAAGAATCACCAAAGTCCCAAAAGTCCAACAACCCCCCAAAGTCTCTGTCCCTGGTCAGTGCAGCCCCAGAGTTCAGGGGGGAGGGGCGCAGGGTGTTAAGGGGCACCTTACGTGATCCAAAGACCAACCGGCCGCCTCTCCGTGGGGTTCCGCCGCAGCCTTCACCACGAGCCGCTCCACTCCACCTGCTGTCCCGTGAGCCGCTCCTGCCGTCCCACGAACTGCTCTGCTCTGCTCCGCTCACCGACCTGTGAGCCGCCCGGCTCCACTCCGCTCCAACCGTCCCCGCAAGGCTCCGCTCTGCCAGCTGCTCCTCCAGCTGCTCTGCTCCGCTCCGCTCACCGACCTATGAGCCGCTCAGCTCCGCTCTGCTCTGCTCTGCTCCAACCGTCCCCGCGAGGCTCCACTCGGCTAGCTGCTCCTCCAGCCGTCCCCGCAAACTGCTCCGCCAGCCGCTTAGCAATTCAGGCTCCCCCACTAGTTAACACAGCCTCAGTGATCTCAGCTCTTAGTAACTTTAGCTCTTTTGTGATTTCAGCTCATAGTGATTTCAGCTCATAGTAGGGGAGCCCCAGTGCTGGTGCACTAGTGGCCCAAAGTGAACTCAGCTCAGCAGCCTGTAACTAGACTCCTAAGGGAATCAAAGTTAGCTCTGACATTCAACAGTGGAGAGAGGAGAAGGTGCAATTGGTGTTTCAGGCTCACGCAGGGGCCCCACACCACCAGGTACCAATACCTGCCCCCAACCTCTCTCAATTCACTGGGTTTTGTAACCCATGCCCCTTGACAAGCAAATGCTACTTAGGTAATGGTGACCGATTCACTCAGTCCTTCTGTCATACAACAGTTCCACTGGCCTTGATTCACAGAATCAGGGTAACAAAACTTTATTCTTCCTACCCCAATAACAGAGAAACTGGGGATCCCACACCAGCCAAAGTAACCACTTTTGGTTGCTGTGGGCTCATGCTAGGCGTGTGGGTGTGCCTATGCAAACAAGATCCGCCCTTGGAGTTCTTTTCCACACTCGCCATAATTCACCACCGGATGTCAGGGTAGAGCTCATCCTGACTCTGCTTACA
>NW_020706519.1:0-2936 GCF_002925995.2 Terrapene triunguis
ACAGGGGTGTGAATTGCAGAGCACACCTAGGGGTATGTCTACACTACGGGATTAATCCGAATTTAGATAATTCGAATTTGGGAAACAGGTTGTATAAATTCGATTGTGCGCGGCCACACTAAGCACATTAATTTGGTTTTTAACCACATTAATTCGGTGGTGTGCGGCCACACTACCCCATTTATTTTAATCACATTAATTCGGTGGTGTGCGGCCACACTAACCCTAATTCGAATTAACAAAATCGATTTTGGCGCTACTCCGCTCGTCGAGGTGGAGTACAGAAATCGATTTAAAGCGCCCTTTAATTCGAACTAAATGGCTCTGTTGTGTGGACGGGTGAAGGGTTAATTCGAATTAACGCTGCTAAATCTGAATTAATCCCGTAGTGTAGACCAGGCCAAAGTGTGGCAATTTAGCTGCCCTATGTGGATGCTGCTGGAGTAAACTAAAAGGTACCTAATTCATGTTAATGTAGTCCTCTTGCAAACAAAACTATGTTAACCAAACCAGGTACCTTTTAGTTCACTCCAGCAGCATCCACATGGGACAGTTAGAGCACAACACATTTATGCACTCTTCAATTCATAGTCCTTAGTCTGCACTGCAGCATGGTGTAGGTAAATCCTTAGTTAGACATACCTCTGTAATTCAGGAGCAACTCCATTAAAGTCAATGGAATTAGATCAATGTAAAACTGGTGTAAATGTCAAAAGAATCAGGCCCCACATTTCTAACAGAATCTACCTCTACTTTACTGGGTTGTTTCAAATGATTGTGAATACCCTAATAACAAATAAATAAATAAGAGGGGGGAAAGCACTTAAATATATTGCTTAATGTTTACCAAATGATTTGAAGATGAAAAGTGCTATATAAGTGCTCACTATTACTACCATTTTAAAATTATCATAGCCCTTTTTTTCACTCCAGCAGCACTGACAAACATCAAATCTATTTTTAAAATAACACAACAAGCTGTGGAGCCCGCTGGATGGATCAGTTAGTAATACACATTAACATGAGGACAACCTCCATGAAGGAACAACTTCTCAGACAAGCAGAGTGTACAGGAAGGTGCATGAATTGATTACAGAAGTGGTGTTCTTAGTCCTTGTGGGAAGTGAAGAGGATACAAGTTACATCCTAGTTGCATGTCCACATGTAGCTTTTGACTCCTGCTGCCTATGGCTGCAGGATGTAAATGCTTTGGAGACCTGAAGAAGAGCTCTGTGTAAGATTGAAAGTTTGTTTCTCACCAACAGAAGTTGTTCCAATAAAAGATATTCCCTCATCCACCTTGTCTCTCTAATGTTTTATGGGGCTGATCTAAAGCTCGCTTATGCCAATGGAAAGACTGTCAGTGATTTCAATGGGCTTTTTGGATCAGGTCCTTTATGAAAGGAAACTGGAACAGTGTTAGGGATAAAGATGCCATTCAGAATGAGAAGAATGTAAAGTCAAAGATCCCCACCCTGACCAATCCACATTCACAGATCCAAAAACAAAAGCTCTGTTGTCTTATAGGTTGGACAAGAAACGCTTGAAGTTCCAGCCACCAAACACAGAAAGTGCTTATTACCAAAAATACACAAATCATAGTTAAAGGACAGATGCAGACACTGCGCCTAACAAACATTTACTATTAGTGTCCTTATGTTTTTATTACTCTTTAGAATCTTATTACTTGATGAAAACTGGCTCAAGTATGGTATTATTTATTAGCCTAGAGAATAATTTCCCCAGTAAACTGGATCCTTTTGATGGGTTGTTTACACAGCATATTTTGCACAATATGTTCTGAATTGCTAACGTGCCTTCTCTAGCTTCAGCATTTTAACAGCTATGTGGAATGGAGCTGGGAAGCCTTTAAAAAGCACTAGTTTTAAAAAATATTTCCCCCTCCAAAAAGATAAAGCCTGCGCGCTGCATCCTGAAGCAGCTGAGGAGAGTCTCTTGTTCTGCATGAGAGCAGCCCTGCCCTGGCGAAGTGAAATGTAGTTTCCAGTTCTAGACACGCCCGGTCTCCTCTTCTTTAAGGAAAGAAAAGCCTCTTCTCCCTGAGTCTGAACCTAGGAACAGCTTCCCAGTCCTGCCTCCCTTCCAGACCCTACTCCTCCGTCCTCGGATCCTACCTACCGCCCCCGGCCCCTCCCACCCACTCCTGCCCTTACCCCCACCTACCCCCTCCCCTGTCCCGCCAGTTCCCTCCTCCGCGCCGCCCTCACCTCGGCTGCCCGCGCTGCTGGCCGTGGAGTTCCCGCAGCCCATGGCCCGGCGGGCGCCGCGGGGGACCGGGGCAGGCGGCGGGAGCCCGGCCGGGGGATGGAGCCAGGGGGGCGGCAGCAGCAGGCTGCCCAGGGGTCGCGCTGCGCCCGGTGGCGATGCGGCGGGCTCGGGAAGGAGGATGCGGGGGCGGCGGGGACGACACGGGGACTCACCTCCCCGCCCATCGCCTGGGTAACGGCGGAGACCAATCAGCGCTGCCGGCAGCTCGGCTGGCCTGAGGGGAGCGGGACCCCCCAGGGGGCTAGAGGCAGGGGGCGATGCACGCACCCGGCCTGCCCAGGTGTCTCCTCCCTGGCAGCTCCAGCTCCCCCTGGCTCTCTGCTTCTCCTGCCTCTCCCTCTGCCCCGCAGCCCAGCCGCCACCGCCTCCCGCGGGGCACTGTGCCCTGCTCCCAGCTGTAGGGTGTGCGGGGGGATCCAGTCCCCTCCACGCTCATCCTCACTTCTGCCCTCTGCAGTGCCCACCTCCATGAGACTACAGACTTTACTGGCAGGGAAGGTGCTGGGTGACACCCCTGCTCTTCCACCTGGCGTGACAGAATGAGGTTGGGAAGGAGGTGAGCCCACCTGGCAGAAGGATGATGTCCTTTGTTCAAAGTTTGTGCAAATCTGACAGATGTGTTGCCTTGAAATCCTGCGGATTGCTCA
>NW_020706520.1:0-2589 GCF_002925995.2 Terrapene triunguis
ACTGCATTGTAGTGTGGATTACAGGGGTGTGAATTGCAGAGCACACCAAAGTGTGGCAATTTAGCTGCCCTATGTGGATGCTGCTGGAGTGAACTAAAAGGTACCTAGTTCATGTTAATGTAGTCCTCTTGCAAACAAAACTATGTTAACCAAACTAGGTACCTTTTAGTTCACTCCAGCAGCATCCACATGGGGCAGTTAGAGCACAACCCATTTATGCACTCTTCAATTCATAGTCCTTAGTCTGCACTGCAGCACGGTGTAGGTAAATCCTTAGTTAGACATACCTCTGTAATTCAGGAGCAACTCCATTAAAGTCAATGGAATTAGATCAATGTAAAACTGGTGTAAATGTCAAAAGAATCAGGCCCCACATTTCTAACAGAATCTACCTCTACTTTACTGGGTTGTTTCAAATGATTGTGAATACCCTAATAACAAATAAATAAATAAGAGGGGGGGAAAGCACTTAAATATATTGCTTAATGTTTACCAAATGATTTGAAGATGAAAAGTACTATATAAGTGCTCACTATTACTACCATTTTAAAATTATCATAGCCCTTTTTTTCACTCCAGCAGCACTGACAAATATCAAATCTATTTTTAAAATAACACAACAAGCTGTGGAGCCCGCTGGATGGATCAGTTAGTAATACACATTAACATGAGGACAACCTCCATGAAGGAACAACTTCTCAGACAAGCAGAGTGTACAGGAAGGTGCATGAATTGATTACGGAAGTGGTGTTCTTAGTCCTTGTGGGAAGTGAAGAGGATACAAGTTACATCCTAGTTGCATGTCCACATGTAGCTTTTGCCTCCTGCTGCTTATGGCTGCAGGATGTAAATGCTTTGGAGACCTGAAGAAGAGCTCTGTGTAAGATTGAAAGCTTGTTTCTCACCAACAGAAGTTGTTCCAATAAAAGATATTCCCTCATCCACCTTGTCTCTCTAATGTTTTATGGGGCTGATCTAAAGCTCGCTTATGCCAATGGAAAGACTGTCAGTGATTTCAATGGGCTTTTTGGATCAGGTCCTTTATGAAAGGAAACTGGAACATTGTTAGGGATAAAGATGCCATTCAGAATGAGAAGAATGTAAAGTCAAAGATCCCCACCCTGACCAATCCACATTCACAGATCCAAAAACAAAAGCTCTGTTGTCTTATAGGTTGGACAAGAAACGCTTGAAGTTCCAGCCACCAAACACAGAAAGTGCTTATTACCAAAAATACACAAATCATAGTTAAAGGACAGATGCAGACACTGCGCCTAACAAACATTTACTATTAGTGTCCTTATATTTTTATTACTCTTTAGAATCTTATTACTTGATGAAAACTGGCTCAAGTATGGTATTATTTATTAGCCTAGAGGAATAATTTCCCCAGTAAACTGGATCCTTTTGATGGGTTGTTTACACAGCATATTTTGCACAATAGGTTCTGAATTGCTAACATGTGCCTTCTCTAGCTTCAGCATTTTAACAGCTATGTGGAATGGAGCTGGGAAGCCTTTAAAAAGCACTAGTTTAAAAAAATATTTCCCCCTCCAAAAAGATAAAGCCTGCGCGCTGCATCCTGAAGCAGCTGAGGAGAGTCTCTCGTTCTGCATGAGAGCAGCCCTGCCCTGGCGAAGTGAAATGTAGTTTCCAGTTCTAGACACACCCGGTCTCCTCTTCTTTAAGGAAAGAAAAGCCTCTTCTCCCTGAGCCTGAACCTAGGAACAGCTTCCCAGTCCTGCCTCCCTTCCAGACCCTACTCCTCCGTCCTCGGATCCTACCTACCGCCCCCGGCCCCTCCCACCTCCCAACCACTCCTGCCCTTACCCCCACCTACCCCCTCCCCTGTCCCGCCAGTTCCCTCCTCCGCGCCGCCCTCACCTCGGCTGCCCGCGCTGCTGGCCGTGGAGTTCCCGCAGCCCATGGCCCGGCGGGCGCCGCGGGGGACCGGGGCAGGCGGCGGGAGCCCGGCCGGGGGATGGAGCCAGGGGGGCGGCAGCAGCAGGCTGCCCAGGGGTCGCGCTGCGCCCGGTGCCGATGCGGCGGGCTCGGGAAGGAGGATGCGGGGGCGGCGGGGACGACACGGGGGCTCACCTCCCCGCCCATCGCCTGGGTAACGGCGGAGACCAATCAGCGCTGCCGGCAGCTCGGCTGGCCCTGAGGGGAGCGGGACCCCCCAGGGGGCTAGAGGCAGGGGGCGATGCACCCGGCCTGCCCAGGTGTCTCCTCCCTGGCAGCTCCAGCTCCCCCTGGCTCTCTGCTTCTCCTTCCTCTCCCTCTGCCCCGCAGCCCAGCCGCCACCGCCTCCCGCGGGGCACTGTGCCCTGCTCCCAGCTGTAGGGTGTGCGGGGGGATCCAGTCCCCTCCACGCTCATCCTCACTTCTGCCCTCTGCAGTGCCCACCTCCATGAGACTACAGACTTTACTGGCAGGGAAGGTGCTGGGTGACACCCCTGCTCTTCCACCTGGCGTGACAGAATGAGGTTGGGAAGGAGGTGAGCCCACCTGGCAGAAGGATGATGTCCTTTGTTCAAAGTTCGTGCAAATCTGACAGATGTGTTGCCTTGAAATCCTGCGGATTGCTCA
>NW_020706521.1:0-3818 GCF_002925995.2 Terrapene triunguis
CCTTAGCTCGAGCGCCGCAAACCAAGTCAGCTGGCACAGGCCAGCCGTGGGTTTTTCATTGCAGCGCAGACATCCCCTCAAAGGCCCAGTACCCTTAACATCGTTCTTTCCTAGGATTTAAATTTCCCTCAATGTCCCTCAATTGTCAATACCATCTCTTAAAACATTTTATTTTCTATTGTTACTAATAACTGCTGCGATTGCTATAAATGAGAGAGAGTCTAGGAGAGTGACTGACTTGCATGTCTGAGGTCCTCATGACATTCCCTACTGTTCTGCTGAGAACTTGGAGCCACTGCTGTGTCTTCTGCCTTTTAGGCCACATGAAATAGGAAGGGACCACACGGGCCTATTAGGATCTAAACCATGTTTACAAAACGTCTAAACACCGCTACCAGGACTTTAGGAGCTTGTGCAAATACTCCGCTGCCTCACAGATGCTGTTTGCTAGTAACTATGTATATAGCACTATATCTTTTGTTATTATTACACAGAGATTAAAATGTAGTCATGGTCCCTGCTCTGACGATTAACACATTTTAAACATAGGCCGTGAACCAGAAAGGCTAAACATAGGAAGGAAGTAGAACAAGGGAAGAGTTAACATGAGTTCTATTCACATCAAGAAAGCTCTGAGTTTGTGACCTGCTGCATCACGATGCCTTGATTAAGCGTTTCCCAGAAAAACAGACATTCCTAGGCCCGTGTCCAGGGACTTTCCTGTGTTTTTAGGAGACTGGTGTTCACTGCACTATTATCAACCTCAAGTGTTAAGGTCTCAAAAATCATGAGACTGGCATACAAATCGTGGGCTTAAAAATAAACACAATTAATTTTATAATTGCTTTCTTATTTCTGAGCCTTTGGGAAGGGGAGAGGTACTCGCTGGTCATGTTTTCAAGCTTTTTCTCTGCAACCATGAGGGCTAAAAACTTGTATTTTTAAACAAATGAAAGCTGAGTCTCCAAATCGCATGACTCCAGGCGCTGGGGCTTTAAGAAAAACATCAAGTGTGACGAGTGGGCAGTGCTGCCCCTCTGGAACATTTGAACTTTGCTGCCCCGTAGTTGCTTTTGCTGAGGTTTTTGGCACTGTGTGCGGGGAGGCAGGTGACAGGAAGTGTGTGTGTGTGGCGGGGGGGGGGCGGGCTGCAGATGAGGAGTGTTACCTCTATCCATTCTTCCCCCACCCCAGTACAATCTGTGATCACTGAGACTTTAAAAGCAGTTCCTGCAGGCCTGAGCTCCTTTTGTCCTTAAGGCATCTATGGTATTTTGGACACATGCAAGATCCTCCATCCTCTGGTGGCCATATAAGGGGCTGAAGAGATGACGCCAGCTGCCAAGATGCACATTAGCTAGCTTCCATGGAGTAACTCTGTAGCTGCTGTTTGAGGTAGAAGAAGGATTCGTTCTCTCTGCTCCAGCACATCTGCTCTGACCTGGCTACTTGGAACGTGCTTTGGAGAGAGAGGATTTGTCATCCCAATGGGAACAAAAAAAAGTCAGACCACCATAATGTCCCTTTACGTGCTGGTCAGCAAAAGGGGCAGCAATAGATGTCGGAAAACATCCTTTTAAATACATATCCCTGAGAGCTCTTCAAACTGGAGGAAATGCACAAAATGTACCTCCTATACCTTGTATTACAGTACCTGTGAGAATCTTTGGCTACATCAAAGGAAAGAGGTTTTAAAAAAGAAACACTTGAAAGGGAAAAGAAAATAGCTCTGCAAATTAAGAATCCCTGAGGTATTGGCTGGCTAAAATGCCCTTTTCCAAAGCAAACCTTTCTGAGTCATTCATTTATTTAAATTAGCATTGGAATGCTTTTCAAGTTCTCTGCCAGCAGCCCTCAGTCAGCAAATACCCATATGGAGGCCTGACAAATATGAGAGCCAATCGGATGATGATGGAACACTGTCCCCTTCACACTCCCCCTGAATATGCACTTCTTCCATGATGTCCACAAAAACGGAGTCAATGGGATAGGAGCACTTTTAATGGCACCATCACAATATCCATGCACTTGGGTTGAGTGAATACAGGATCTCGGTTTTGTGCACTTTGCCTTCTTCACCCTGTCTCGCTAAGTATTCATATAGTCCTCATCACTGTATTATCTCGGCTCCTCCCCTGCCTTTTGTTTGTTGCATTTACTTGTCATGTCTAAAATTAGGGTCCTGCAGACACTTATTACCAGGCTAAGTGTTTCTTACAATGACTAATTGCACAGAAGACAGTTGGACCATTCGTGGTAGCAAGGACGGTGCCTGGTAGTCTTTTGGCATCAGGCCCGAGTCTGGAAATTCTTTGAGGCGGGACTATGACTTCCTGTGGGTTCTGTCAAGTGCTCTGTTTATATATTAAAAAACAAAACAAAAAACTGCTAATAATATCCAGTGCAGCAATGGTGTATGCCACTGAAATGACTGTATGCAAATAAGCAAACGCATAGAATCATAGAATTAGAATCACAGAATATCAGGGTTGGAAGGGACCTCAGGAGGTCATCTAGTCCAACCCCCTGCTCAAAGCAGGACCAATTCCCAACTAAATCATCCCAGCCAGGGCTTTGTCAAGCTTGACCTTAAAAACCTCTAAGGAAGGAGATTCCACTACCTCCCTAGGTAACCCATTCCAGTGCTTCACCACCCTCCTAGTGAAAAAGTTTTTCCTAATATCCAACCTAAACCTCCCCCACTGCAACTTGAGACCATTACTCCTTGTTCTGTCATCTGGTACCACTGAGAACAGTCTAGATCCATCTTCTTTGGAACCCCCTTTCAGGTAGTTGAAAGCAGCTATCAAATTCCCCCCTCACTCTCCTCTTCTGCGGACTAAACAATCCCAGTTCCCTCAGCCTCAACTCATAAGTCATGTGCTTCAGCCCCCTAATCATTTTTGTTGCCCTCCGCTGGACTCTTTCCAATTGTAGTGTGGGGCCCAAAACTGGACACAGTACTCCAGATGAGGCCTCACCAATGTCGGATAGAGGGGAAAGATCACATCAGAGTCACCTGCGACATGGGGGTTCATCCAGGACAGACTGAGGCAGTGCCCTGACTTTGGCAAGTCGGAACTCACTTCCAAAACCTGTTGGAAACATGCCCTTAGCGAGAGCCATCAATCAGCTGTCAAACAAGGCCCTACTTACACACTTAAAATGCCAAAATCTTTTGGGTCTGGAGCAACGCCCACTTCCTTAATTGTACCTAGGTGCAGCCCGAGTGGCCAGAAATCCAAAGCACTTTGCCTCAGTTCTAAGTTGCGCTGCAGCCCCTTTTGGTTGGCTCTGCTGTCCCAAAAGGGCCTTAGAACCAGCCATCTGGGAGTCTTGCTAGCATAGAGGAGAGGGGTCCTCAGGATACCCAGAGCTGAAGGAATGGCGATTTGCCACACCCCTGGCAGCCCTGGTGCAGGAGGGCGGTAAGGGGAAGGGCAGGGGACTGGTGCATCCCTCTGTTTTTGGCTGCTGGTGCTTTGTGACTAGTTGCAGCTGAAAGGACATTAATGTAGCCTTTGGGCTACTGTAGATCAGGGTGGGGACTGGACTGATCTCCTCTCCCCCCCCCAGATGCCACCAAAATTCAAGCAGCCACAAAGCAGGCATACAGCCACCTTCTCGCTCTTCCCTCTTCTCCCCCGCCCGTGAGTCTATGAACTCAGTTAAGCTGCAGCCAGGGCCGGCTCCAGGCACCAAGCACCCAAGCTGGTGCTTGGGGCGGCACCTGGAGGGGGGCGGCGCGGTGCTCCGGCCGCCGGGGAGAGCGGGGCCACAGCCGGGCTCGCCGCCTTCCCCCCGCGCCCTCCCCCCGG
>NW_020706521.1:3918-16807 GCF_002925995.2 Terrapene triunguis
CCCCCCCCCCCCCCCCCCCCGCGCGGGGGGCGGCCGGAGGCTTTTTTGCCTTGGGCGGCAAAAAAGCCAGAGCCGGCCCTGGCTGCAGCTTGGAACTGGGACATTGGAGACGAAAGGCAAGAAAAAGTGTGATTAAAACAAGCAGGCTTGTTTGCCGGGGTAACGCCTCTTTATGTAACTGTTGTAAACGCACCTCAATTTCTGGGCCTGTGCACAGAGCCAAACATTCCGCTCTGTACATACCGAGAGCTCTCAAACCTGTTATTCTGCTAGAAACCCTGCCTTGTTATATTGTGGGAGACACTCCCCTTAATCCTCAGGTCAACAGCAGATAACAACACTTAGAGTATTAACAGCTGCAAGGAAATGCACCCGCCTATTATGTATGGCTCATGAAGGAAAGCCACATTTTAATTGTAGTGCTAAAGAAAAAACATGAACAAGGGAACAAATCCCAGCTTGACTCAGACGGTTCCAAGACCAGTTTGGAGACCACTGAGCTCCAGCTAATATCTATTCATAATATGCAAGAAGCAAAGACAAATAGGAATGGCCCTGAGCTAAAGTTCCACTGTGCTGCACCCAGATGAGACACCAGCCCCACCTCTGTGTGATTGTAGGCAAGTCACTTCATTTCTCAGTGCCTCATCTGTAAAGCAGGGATAATAATCCTTCCTCTCACCCATCCTTTGCCTATTCAGACTGAAAACTCTTTGAGGTAAGGACTGTCTCTTACTATGTACAGCACCAAGCACAATGCGACCTTGAGCCCAGTTGGGCCCACTATATGTAACCATAATACACACACACACACACACAATTGTTAAATGTATTTAATTCATCTGTAGTATTTTCTTATATACCTTCGTTCTACCTGCTTGTATATCTGCCTGTAGGTGTCTTTCTTACTGTACCTATTCATCTATGTATGTCTTTTGAAACACAAATCATTTCCCCCTTTTTCCAGATTGAATCTCCTGCCCCTTTCCTGGTGGCGTTCAGTCCCTTTTTGTATTACTTCTCTATGTGTTTCCAATTTGTGACTATCGTTAATGAGCTCTCTCTTCCCACTTCCAGATTATTAATTAACATAGTAAATACCATGGGACCTTGCACCAGTCCCAATGGCACCCTCTCTAGATACTTTCCCTCCCAGCTCAGCACATTACTTTGTCATTCTCCTCTAGGTATGGCTCTCGAGTTAGTTCCCAGTCCCCGCTACAGCTTTCTTATCCAAGCCTATACAAATGAATGTTTCCAGTGACAGGTTTCAGAGTAGCAGCCGTGTTAGTCTGTATCTGCAAAAAGAACAGGAGTACTTGTGGCACCTTAGAGACTAACAAATTTATTAGAGCATAAGCTTTCGTGGGCTACAACCCACTTCTTCGGATGCATATAGAGTGAAACATATATTGAGGAGATATATATATACACACTTACAGAGAGCATGAACAGGTGGGAGTTGTCTTACCAACTCTGAGAGGCCAATTAAGTAAGAGGGAAAACAAACTGTTGAAGTGATAATCAAGATAGCTCAGTACAGATAGTACTCAGTACAGAGCTGCTACTCTGAAACCTGCAGTTTATAAAGTATTTGGCTCTGTCAAAGATGAACAGATAACAAGCTTCAAGTTCAGCCACCCAGGTAGATGGTTGGAGGGGAGTGGAATGAAAGAAGCAAAGACAAATAGGAAAGGCCGGTCAATGAGATTGCAAAAGTGTTAATAAAAGGTCAGGCAAAACACCTGCACCTCCTCTGAAGGCCTGATCCAAAGCCCAGTGAAGTCAATGGGAGTTTTCCATTAACTTCAGTGGCCTACATTGCACATCACTGCACAAGTCAGCCATCTCTTCAGCTGTTTGCATTTGCACTGCTGTGTTCTAGAGTCTTTTGGATGGAAGTACAGGGGGACACTTGTCTCAATCACTCGGCTTGCAGGCTCCTGCTGTTCTGGGACCACAGGCTCTCTTGGATACCCGCCTCGCTTCTGGTCCTCCAGGCATCCTCTCTTCTACCCAGGTGAGGAAAGACGCTGGTCCATCAACTTATTGTATGAATCACGCAGCTCATAAGCTATTTTTGCTCTGTTGTATTTTCATTTTTTTTTTTTATGGGAGAGGTCTGTGATGGTCTCCCCCACTCGCCTTCACCAGTGTCTTGCCTCAGGTGCTATGTTTCTTCCCAGTTTCCTATACACCCAAGATGTTTCATGCTTCATTTACGCCAGCTGCTAGTTGACTCCAAATCTCAGTCAGGAGAGCCTTGGCTATTAAGATTGCTTATCCAATCCTGAGAACCATTCCCTGGGATGCTATCAAAGGGTTTGTCTACACACACAACTTGCACTGGTTTAATTTAAATGGACTTAAAAACTGATTTAGTTACACCAGTGCAGACCCACGTGTGGACACTCTTATGTTTAACAAATTTATTTGAGTATAAGCTTTCGTGGGCTAAAACCCACTTCATCGGCTGCATGCAGTGGAAAATACAGTAGGAAGATCTATACACACAGAGAACATGAGAAAATGGGTGTTGCCATACCAACTATAACGAGACTAATCAATTAAGGTGGGCTAAGTTTTTTTTCCTTCTGCTGATAATAGCCCACCTTAATTGATTAGTCTCATTATAGTTGGTATGGCAACACCCATTTTTTCATGTGGGGTGTGTGTGTGTGTGTATGTGTATATATGTGTGTATATATGTGTATATATACACACACATTTTCCTACTGCATTTTCCACTGCATGCATCCGATGAAGTGGGTTTTAGCCCACGAAAGCTTATGCTCAAATAAATTTGTTAGTCTCTAAGGTGCCACAAGGACTCCTCGTTCTTTTTGTTGATACAGACTAACAGGGCTACCACTCTGAAACCTGTCACTCTTATGTTTGTTGCAGGTGCAAGCATGACTGATATCAGGTTTAAATCAATTTAAGTGTGGCTGCACACAAAGTGGTACCTGTTTAGCTAAATCAGTTTAACATAACACCTTTTAGTTGAACTGGTGCCACTTTGTGTGGGGACCAGGCCAAAGAGTAAACAAATGGATTCAACCCATTGCTGATACACAGTTTGGTTAAACAACTGTCTGCAAGTATCCCCAGGGTGTAACCAAGGAGAGAGAGGAGGAGTTTGGGATGGATCAAGGGTGCTAGAGCTAGGAGTAATGGGTTAATATTGTGGAAAGGAAATTTTTAATAGTGTATCAGGACAACCTTCCTGTCTGGGGGATCTAGACTCTGCAATAGGCTCTTAGAGGAAGTGGTGGAAGTTGTTGGAGCTACGTAAAACAAAGCATTGGAAAACGTGCTGTAAGGGAACAATTTTGTAATGGCCAGCGAGGGAGGATCACTAGCTAATCTAACAAGGCTCTTCCATCGATGGCAGTCCTATGAGTGCAAGGATGGAGGGCCCCCAGCACCCTCCCTGTTTCCCATGCCATTGCAGGCAATCAATCATCTGAGATAAATCCACATGGTCCTAACAGGCAATGTGTGCTCAGTGGTTCAGAAGAAGGCAGAAAATGCCCAAGGTCCCTGCCAATGTGCCCTGAGGGAAAATTCTTTCCATTCCCCAATCTGGTGGTGATCATTTTAACCCTATAAGTGTATGTTTTCACTGCAAAGTTAACCCAGGACCCTATCCCTGTTTTACCTCTACCTCACCTCCCTCCACACACACACAACCCTCTCATCTGGGGTTTGGCGGTGCTTTAAACCTGGACTAGCTGATCCAGCTAAGGCTATAAGTTAGAGCTCGGGTTCTGCTTTAACTCAGGCTTTAACTCTGCAAATTGGGGAGTGTGGCTGCACGCTACTTAATTCAAGTGCTGCTAGTCCTCCAAAGCCTTCCCATAATTCCCCAGGACTGTATTTTCCTACCCTTATACCGACTGTCTTCTTCTGTACTAGAAGTCACCTAGCAGTTTATAGACATTGGCTTGACCTCTAAACCCCACATTCCATGCAGCCTGCTCCATTTCTACACAGCACTTGAGCAGAGATGCAGTCCAGGAGATCCCCATCCCAGTGAGTTGCTAGCTGGCCGCGCTTCTGCCCCCAGGCACCGCCCCTGCAGCGTCCCATTGGCTGCAGGGGCACTTGGGGTGGGGGCAGCACGCGGAGGCACAGCCCTGCCCCACCCCTGGGCTGGTAGCCACAGGAGCAAGCAGGCAGACGCCGCTCAGCTCCACTGTGCTGCCGGGACCCCTGAGGGGGGAGCACCTGGGGGCAGCAGGTGGGGCCAAGGAAGAGACCCAGCCCCAAAACTGCTGGAGCCCCGCAGGCCACATGGGGGAGGCTTGCGGTCTGCAGAGGGCCCGGGAGTTTGAGACCCCTGCACTAGGTGATCATGATGGTCCCTGCTGGCCTTAAAGTCTGAGGCTTTTATTAAACGCTAACATCAGCACCTGTGGTGCACTTTTTTACTTTCCAATTTTCTGATAAATAGAACTGGTGATCTCCCGTGACCTTAATTTCTTCATCTTTGAGGCCTCATATCCAATGCAGAAGAAATTAATATTGTTTGCATAAGGTGTTAATCTGGTGAGAGAGATGCCAGTTGGTTGCTGTTTTCTTAACTGTAATGAGCAGTTCATAGTAGATAAGTGCATCAGATTTTGAAATCATAGCTCAAAGAGGGCTTTGTTTCAAGATTCTCACTCAAAAGGGCATTAAAATGGCTGAAATCCCAGAAGAAAAACTGATGACCTTTTGGTGAGCTTCAATAGCAAGGTCAGTGGTGAAAGTCCAGCTTTGGGATTTTAACTGACCTCAGAGGCCCCCAATGAATGAGTTATCCTACTTCAAGATTCTAGCTCATAGGGACCCAGGGCTTAGCCAGACACCCCTTTATGAGGGGCTGGTATTATGTTAGGTGGTGCAATAGCCATTTTACAGGGAAGGGTGGATTATTCCACTTCCCAAGTTAAGGGACCTGCACAGGCATGAGCTTTGGGGAAATAAAATCTAGGGGCCAGCTCCTTGGGTGTGCCAAAACCGCACTCAGCACCCTTGAGGAGTGGGAGGTGTGACAGTTCTCTGTGAGTCACCTTGTTACTCCCTGCCTCCAAGATGAGGGATCCTTGCTTTTGGTAACTAGGTGTTAGCTCCCTAATACAATCAGCCTATTAGCCACTCGATTAATCTGGGCTATGCCAGCCCTGTCTTCACCTTGCAGTTTAACACTAGGTGCACCCCAGCCCCTGAGTCCCCGTGAATCGTTCCCCTGCTCTATCCAGTCCCTGACACTGGCAGAGTCTCTGCTACCAAAGAAACAGTGTACCCCAGTGTAACGATGCTGCCTCCGGTGGGACACAACTGAGAGTATCAATTCAGGACAAATTGCTTAGAGCAGGGCAGTTACAGGCAAACCAAACCAGCCAAACACAGAGGACTTTGGTTTTACTCCACTGGCTAACCATAAGTCACACAAGCAATTCCCGTAGACGCTCCAGTTTCCCAGTATTACCACCAGCACCGCTCCTTATGGGGATGACTGGTTATGAAAAACAACACCCAGTAAAAGAAGAAAGTTTCTCCCAATCCCAAAGGACCAAGCCCCAGACCCAGCTCAATATACAAATCAGATGTTACCCACAAATCACGCTGTTGCCAATCCTTTAGAATCTAAATGTTTATTCATAAAAAGAAAAAAATATAGATGAGAGAGAGAATTGGTTAAATGGAATCCATTTCATACAGTAATGGCAAAGTTCTTGGTTCAGGCTTATAGCACTGATGGAATAAACTGTAGGTTCAGATCAAGTCTCTGGTCTACATCCACAGCTGGGATGGGTCATTCAGTCCTTGTTCAGAGCTTCAGTTTGTAGCAAGGATCCTCCAGAAGTAAGAAGCAGGATTGAAGACAAAATAGAGGGGTTTCCAGGGCCTTTTATATTCTCTGCCCTGTGAAAGGACACCCCTTTGCTCTTACTGTGGAAAATCACAATAGCAAGATGGCGTTTGGAGTCACATGGGCAAGTCACATGTCCCTGCATGACTCAGTTCTTTACAGGCAGCAGCCAATGCTTACATGCTACCTTGAACATTCTCAGGAAGACTTCTTTTGTGGATTGGAGTCTCCCAAGGTCCATTCTCAGTTAAATGTTTCTTGATTGGGCACTTAATTTGCAACTTCCTTTCTCAAGAAGCTGACCAAATGCTTCACTAATGCTATTTTGAATCAAATACATTGAGATACAAGTACATAGTCCATATTCATAACTTTAACTACAAAAATGGTACACACATACAGATAGCATCATCATAACCAGCAAATCATAACCTCTTCATAGACACCTCACACAATAACATTTGTACAATATTTGCTGCAAATATATAACCGTGTTTGCAACTGATCTGTATGGTCACAGTTTATGTCAATAACGTCACACCCAGTTAACTAGTTTTACTGTAAACCACCACTCCTCTAGCAGGCACAGCACTTGCAATAAAACAAAAGAAGGTTATTTTAAAACTGGATACAGATTCTACTAGAAACAAGAGGGAGTGATGGAAACAAAGGGTTACAATACAAAACAAAATAATAAAGCATGAACTAGGGCCTACACATATTATTACTTTTCCTATATCATAAAGTAAGTTTTCCCTTCAAAGTTCAGATTGTTGCAGAGCTGGCTGGCTTCAGAGCAACCAGGATCCAAACTTTCACAAACAGCACTCCCTGCTCCACAAAACGTTTCCTCAGTGACTGAATCCAGATTCTTTCCTCCCTCTGTTATATTGAAACAGTCTTTTGTCTTTATTCATAGGCAGGGTGATTCTCTGTCTGCTGTAATGTTCCTTTTTTTTTTGATTGTTTGCAATTGTCTCTGATGATTTTCCATTAAAAGTCTTGGGAAAGAGCAAGGCTAGACTATGGAGCCATTATTCCAAGTCCATATAGTTACATTATTCCTTAAATATTACCTGTCCATACATCTCACAATGATAATGAGTCTTGATAAGTCACAAGCTTTTTATAGATATCTTACATGTAACTGTGAAGTTGCACTCTATGATTTTATGAAAGTATTCTGATGAGTGTGAATATAATGTAACTAAAATATGCTTCATGCAAAAGGTACCTTGTAAGGTATCATTACAAAGCTTATAATCTACTGAGTGTGGTCATCCTATTTGTATAAATGTACCACTCTGAAACTAGAAATATGAAATATAACTGAGGGCCTATTGTAATTATGCAAAGTGTGGGCCATTAATGGTGGTTTGGAATCTTGATGGCTCCCATTAACCAGGACAATTGTCTGTAGAGGCTCTGTTTTACTTGTAAGGCTTCTTGTATACGTGTGTGCTAGCAACTGGGTAATGAAGTCTTACAGTGACATGTGATCATGTCACCTGAACTGGAATCCATCTTTAACCTGGTACTTTTCCATTGAGAAGGAAGGGTGGGAATCCAGAGAGGGACAAAGGATTCCCGCCTTATGCAAAAGATATATAAGTGGGTGGAACAGAACAAAGGCGGGCTGCAATCATGAGAAATCCCCTAGCTACCACCTGAGCTGGAACAATGGCTGTACCAGGGGAAAGGATTGTGCCCAGACTAGGAAGGCGTGTGAAAGAAGCTTATTGAAACATCTCTGACGGTGAGATTTTATCTGTATTCAGTTTTGTTACTGGATTAGGCATAGGCTTGCGTGTTTTATTTTATTTTGCTTGGTAATTCACTTTGTTCTGTCTGCTATTACTTGGAACTACTTAAATCCAACTTTCTGTATTTAAAACAATCACTTTTTACTTATTAATTAACCCAGAGTATGTATAAATGCCTGTGGGGTGGGGCAAACAGCTGTGCATATCTCTCTATCAGTGTTATGGAGGGCGAACAATTTATGAGTTTACCCTGTATAAGCTTTATACAGGGTAAAATGGATTTATTTGGGGTTTGGACCCCATTGGGAGTTGGACATCTGAGTGTTAAAGCAGGGCCGGCTCTAGGTTTTTTGCCGCCCCAAGCAAATAATTTTGTGGCTGCCCCCCACCCCAGCCCTGGGCTCTCCCCCACCCCACCCCACCCACACCCCCTGCTGCCCCCAACTCTGGGCTCTCCCCCCCCCACCCCACCTGCACTCCCTGCTGCCCCAGCACTGGGCTCCCCACACCAGTGCTGACTCCGCCCACTCCCCCCTCGCCTCCAGCCGGTCTGGTGCTGGCAGGGTCGGGGTAAGCAGCGGGGCTCCTGGGCCGCGCCTCAGCTCAGGGTCCCTCCAGCCGGAGCTCCCGCTTCCAGGACCGGCCGGGACCCAGGAGGGCAGAGCCAGGGGACTGCCTGGAAGAAGGCTGAGGAGCCGGGGCAGGGCAGCCCCAGAGGGAGCAGAGCCCTGGAGAGCGGGACGCAGCCCCGCATGGCAGCGCCCTGGGCACCGGTCTCCACTATGGCCCTGCTGCTGCTGCTGCTCCTGGCCGCCCTGCTGCAGTCACTGGGTGGTTCGGGCCGCTTCGCCCAGCCCTGGCTGTGGCGCTGGGGGGCAGCCGCCCTGCGACACCTGCAGGCAGCTCTGTGTGCCCCGTGGGGCAGCCCCCAGCCCGAGTTTCCCACGCTCAGAGCCCGCCTGGCCATAAGGCGCGGGCGCTGCTTCCTGACGCAAACCGCAGCGGCCCCAGGGCGTCCCCCATGCAGGACACACTGCTGCTGCCAGGGCCGGCTCTAGGCTTTTGCTGCCCTAAGCACAAAAAAAAAGGGCTGGCTGGAATGCCGCCCCTGAAAATGTGCCGCCCCAAGCACGTGCTTGGTTTGCTGGTGCCTGGAGCCGGCCCTGGCTAATAGAAGTGTTAGTTAAAACAAACATCATATATCCACATCTGTATACCTCCTACACACTACTAGCGTACCATCATTTAAGTTCTCTCATGGTATGTCTACACTGCAACTAGATACCCATGGTTGGCCCGTGCCAGCTGGCTCTGGCTAAGGGTCTGTTTAATTCCCATGTAGACACAATTTAGCCTGCAGTTTGAGCTCTGGGACCTTCCAACGTCACAGGGTCCTAGAGCCCAGGCTACAGCTCAGGCCTGAACATCTACACCCCAATTAAACAGCCCCTTAGCTCGAGCGCCGCAAACCAAGTCAGCTGGCACAGGCCAGCCGTGGGTTTTTCATTGCAGCGCAGACATCCCCTCAAAGGCCCAGTACCCTTAACATCGTTCTTTCCTAGGATTTAAATTTCCCTCAATGTCCCTCAATTGTCAATACCATCTCTTAAAACATTTTATTTTCTATTGTTACTAATAACTGCTGCGATTGCTATAAATGAGAGAGAGTCTAGGAGAGTGACTGACTTGCATGTCTGAGGTCCTCATGACATTCCCTACTGTTCTGCTGAGAACTTGGAGCCACTGCTGTGTCTTCTGCCTTTTAGGCCACATGAAATAGGAAGGGACCACACGGGCCTATTAGGATCTAAACCATGTTTACAAAACGTCTAAACACCGCTACCAGGACTTTAGGAGCTTGTGCAAATACTCCGCTGCCTCACAGATGCTGTTTGCTAGTAACTATGTATATAGCACTATATCTTTTGTTATTATTACACAGAGATTAAAATGTAGTCATGGTCCCTGCTCTGACGATTAACACATTTTAAACATAGGCCGTGAACCAGAAAGGCTAAACATAGGAAGGAAGTAGAACAAGGGAAGAGTTAACATGAGTTCTATTCACATCAAGAAAGCTCTGAGTTTGTGACCTGCTGCATCACGATGCCTTGATTAAGCGTTTCCCAGAAAAACAGACATTCCTAGGCCCGTGTCCAGGGACTTTCCTGTGTTTTTAGGAGACTGGTGTTCACTGCACTATTATCAACCTCAAGTGTTAAGGTCTCAAAAATCATGAGACTGGCATACAAATCGTGGGCTTAAAAATAAACACAATTAATTTTATAATTGCTTTCTTATTTCTGAGCCTTTGGGAAGGGGAGAGGTACTCGCTGGTCATGTTTTCAAGCTTTTTCTCTGCAACCATGAGGGCTAAAAACTTGTATTTTTAAACAAATGAAAGCTGAGTCTCCAAATCGCATGACTCCAGGCGCTGGGGCTTTAAGAAAAACATCAAGTGTGACGAGTGGGCAGTGCTGCCCCTCTGGAACATTTGAACTTTGCTGCCCCGTAGTTGCTTTTGCTGAGGTTTTTGGCACTGTGTGCGGGGAGGCAGGTGACAGGAAGTGTGTGTGTGTGGCGGGGGGGGGGCGGGCTGCAGATGAGGAGTGTTACCTCTATCCATTCTTCCCCCACCCCAGTACAATCTGTGATCACTGAGACTTTAAAAGCAGTTCCTGCAGGCCTGAGCTCCTTTTGTCCTTAAGGCATCTATGGTATTTTGGACACATGCAAGATCCTCCATCCTCTGGTGGCCATATAAGGGGCTGAAGAGATGACGCCAGCTGCCAAGATGCACATTAGCTAGCTTCCATGGAGTAACTCTGTAGCTGCTGTTTGAGGTAGAAGAAGGATTCGTTCTCTCTGCTCCAGCACATCTGCTCTGACCTGGCTACTTGGAACGTGCTTTGGAGAGAGAGGATTTGTCATCCCAATGGGAACAAAAAAAAGTCAGACCACCATAATGTCCCTTTACGTGCTGGTCAGCAAAAGGGGCAGCAATAGATGTCGGAAAACATCCTTTTAAATACATATCCCTGAGAGCTCTTCAAACTGGAGGAAATGCACAAAATGTACCTCCTATACCTTGTATTACAGTACCTGTGAGAATCTTTGGCTACATCAAAGGAAAGAGGTTTTAAAAAAGAAACACTTGAAAGGGAAAAGAAAATAGCTCTGCAAATTAAGAATCCCTGAGGTATTGGCTGGCTAAAATGCCCTTTTCCAAAGCAAACCTTTCTGAGTCATTCATTTATTTAAATTAGCATTGGAATGCTTTTCAAGTTCTCTGCCAGCAGCCCTCAGTCAGCAAATACCCATATGGAGGCCTGACAAATATGAGAGCCAATCGGATGATGATGGAACACTGTCCCCTTCACACTCCCCCTGAATATGCACTTCTTCCATGATGTCCACAAAAACGGAGTCAATGGGATAGGAGCACTTTTAATGGCACCATCACAATATCCATGCACTTGGGTTGAGTGAATACAGGATCTCGGTTTTGTGCACTTTGCCTTCTTCACCCTGTCTCGCTAAGTATTCATATAGTCCTCATCACTGTATTATCTCGGCTCCTCCCCTGCCTTTTGTTTGTTGCATTTACTTGTCATGTCTAAAATTAGGGTCCTGCAGACACTTATTACCAGGCTAAGTGTTTCTTACAATGACTAATTGCACAGAAGACAGTTGGACCATTCGTGGTAGCAAGGACGGTGCCTGGTAGTCTTTTGGCATCAGGCCCGAGTCTGGAAATTCTTTGAGGCGGGACTATGACTTCCTGTGGGTTCTGTCAAGTGCTCTGTTTATATATTAAAAAACAAAACAAAAAACTGCTAATAATATCCAGTGCAGCAATGGTGTATGCCACTGAAATGACTGTATGCAAATAAGCAAACGCATAGAATCATAGAATTAGAATCACAGAATATCAGGGTTGGAAGGGACCTCAGGAGGTCATCTAGTCCAACCCCCTGCTCAAAGCAGGACCAATTCCCAACTAAATCATCCCAGCCAGGGCTTTGTCAAGCTTGACCTTAAAAACCTCTAAGGAAGGAGATTCCACTACCTCCCTAGGTAACCCATTCCAGTGCTTCACCACCCTCCTAGTGAAAAAGTTTTTCCTAATATCCAACCTAAACCTCCCCCACTGCAACTTGAGACCATTACTCCTTGTTCTGTCATCTGGTACCACTGAGAACAGTCTAGATCCATCTTCTTTGGAACCCCCTTTCAGGTAGTTGAAAGCAGCTATCAAATTCCCCCCTCACTCTCCTCTTCTGCGGACTAAACAATCCCAGTTCCCTCAGCCTCAACTCATAAGTCATGTGCTTCAGCCCCCTAATCATTTTTGTTGCCCTCCGCTGGACTCTTTCCAATTGTAGTGTGGGGCCCAAAACTGGACACAGTACTCCAGATGAGGCCTCACCAATGTCGGATAGAGGGGAAAGATCACATCAGAGTCACCTGCGACATGGGGGTTCATCCAGGACAGACTGAGGCAGTGCCCTGACTTTGGCAAGTCGGAACTCACTTCCAAAACCTGTTGGAAACATGCCCTTAGCGAGAGCCATCAATCAGCTGTCAAACAAGGCCCTACTTACACACTTAAAATGCCAAAATCTTTTGGGTCTGGAGCAACGCCCACTTCCTTAATTGTACCTAGGTGCAGCCCGAGTGGCCAGAAATCCAAAGCACTTTGCCTCAGTTCTAAGTTGCGCTGCAGCCCCTTTTGGTTGGCTCTGCTGTCCCAAAAGGGCCTTAGAACCAGCCATCTGGGAGTCTTGCTAGCATAGAGGAGAGGGGTCCTCAGGATACCCAGAGCTGAAGGAATGGCGATTTGCCACACCCCTGGCAGCCCTGGTGCAGGAGGGCGGTAAGGGGAAGGGCAGGGGACTGGTGCATCCCTCTGTTTTTGGCTGCTGGTGCTTTGTGACTAGTTGCAGCTGAAAGGACATTAATGTAGCCTTTGGGCTACTGTAGATCAGGGTGGGGACTGGACTGATCTCCTCTCCCCCCCCCAGATGCCACCAAAATTCAAGCAGCCACAAAGCAGGCATACAGCCACCTTCTCGCTCTTCCCTCTTCTCCCCCGCCCGTGAGTCTATGAACTCAGTTAAGCTGCAGCCAGGGCCGGCTCCAGGCACCAAGCACCCAAGCTGGTGCTTGGGGCGGCACCTGGAGGGGGGCGGCGCGGTGCTCCGGCCGCCGGGGAGAGCGGGGCCACAGCCGGGCTCGCCGCCTTCCCCCCGCGCCCTCCCCCCGG
>NW_020706522.1:0-1124 GCF_002925995.2 Terrapene triunguis
GCCCCTCAGTCCTGACCCCCTGCTCTCCCGGCCCTGGGCTCCGCCAGGGCCCCTCAGTCCTGACCCCTGTTCTCCCGGCCCTAGGCTCCGCCAGTGCCCCTCAGTCCTGACCCCCTGCTGTCCCGGCCCTGGGCTCCGCCAGTGCCCCTCAGTCCTGACCCCCTGCTCCCCCAGCCCTGGGCTCCACACTCAGTACGTCTAGCACCTGTCGGCCCTCAGCTCCAGCGCTCCCCGACTCGCCTCCCACGTGCTGGTCTGCTGATGCCCTCAAACTGACCGTGCAGCGCTCCCCACCGCTCCAGGGCCCGTACCCCTCAGTCCTGACCTGCAGCCCCCGCTAGGTGCTAGGGATGCCATGGAGGGACCTGGTGACCCCTGGGTGAGGGTGGGGGGTGGTCGTTCCACAGCACAGGCAATCTCAGCTTGGGGACAGGGAGAAGGAGCTCCCCATCTATCCATCCTTCCTGTACACACACCCTCCCCTTACACACCCCTCCATCCCCTTACACACACCCTCTATCCTTCCATCCCTCCCTTTACACACCCCTCCATCCTTCCCCTTATACACCGCTCCATCCATCCATCCATCCCTCAACACACCCATCCATCCATCCCCATACACACCCCTCCATCCCCCTGTCACGGACTCACAGATCGTGCCCACTCTTGGCCCCGTGCGGTCCATGGGGGGTGCCCCTTTTAGTGAGACAGCCCTTCTCGGGGGTCCACTGTCTCTCGGGGTCAGGCCCCTCCACCTCCTGGAGCCGCACCTCTCTGAGCCTTAGCACATCTGTCTCTGCCGTGGGCCCCCTCAGGGAATCCACTCGCTCTGGACCCCCGGGGCCTCCACCCCCGAAGGGGTTGATGCAACCCTGTTCTCTAGACCGGAGTGACTCTCAGCCAGCATGAAACAGGAGGGGTTATTGAGAGTTGAACACAGCACAGGAAACTCTCTGACCCTCAGGCCTGGCCTCCCTCAGCCCAGCACATCCCAGTCTCTCTGCATCCAGGTGGGCTCTGCCTGCTTCCCCTCTCCAGCCCAGAGCCCCCCTGCTCGCAGCTGGGCATCTGAGATCCCCGGCCCCAGGCCCCGCCTCTGTCCATTGTCTTCCCTCCAGGTAAAC
>NW_020706523.1:0-1371 GCF_002925995.2 Terrapene triunguis
CCCAGAGGTGGCTGCATGTCAGAGCTGGGTGCGTGACTCTTGTGCAGCGTTGCTCTGTGCTGTTAAACAGCTGCTGTGCCCTGCCCCAGAGGCGGTGGCCTTTCAGTGGTGGGTGAGACCTGCAGAGGCAGCTGCCATGGCACACCCCAGAAGAGGCTGGCTTTCGGTGATGAGAAGGGCTGTGAGCTGTCAGATGGTAACTGTGAGGCAGGCTGCCTCTGAACCCCCCACCCCATCTTTCCTGCCAGGAGAGCCATGGGGGTGCTGATGTCCCGGCGCCAGACGGTGGAGCAGGTGCAGAAGGTCAGCCTGGCTGTCTCCGCCTTCAAGGACGGGCTGCGGGAGCGGCCCTCCGCCAAGCGCAAGGCAGACGCGTGGGGCGGGCGGCGGGGGACACTGGAGCACGTGGTGCAGGAGGTGCAGGAGGAGGAGGAGGAGAGACCGGAGGCCGCTGGCCCCTCGCAGACGCAGCGGGAGGAGAGCCGTGCCAACCGGGCGGCCTGGGAAAGGCTGCGGGACGGACGGGGCGTGGAGCCGGAGGAGTTCAACCGTGCCAACCGCTTCACTCCACCGGCCTTCGTCCGGCCCACGCGCGAGCTGCACGACGACGAGCCGCTGGAGATCAGCCTGGAGCAACGGGAGCAGGTGAGTGCTGGGGAGGCACCGGGCATGGAGATGGGGCAGCTCAGGTGGACACTTTAGAGGAACCGGCGTAACCTGCTCTCCCCGTCACTCCCCAGGCTGGGGCAGGCAGCAGCAGCCCACGAGTGGGAAAGGGCAGGGGGCTCCCAGAGCTTGGGGCTGGCAGACGGACCCGCTGCTCCAAGGCAGGTCACATCCCCTAGTCCTGGGCGCCAGGGCCCAGCGGGTGACCATGCCGAGGTGGGCGATGCCGCTGGTGCTGCTGAAAGCCCCTGGCTGCCCCTCGGCGTGGGGAGACCGTCCGGGGGCTGCAGGCCCCACGCCCAGGGCACAAGTCACTGCAGAAATCACAGGCCATGGGGGGTTTGGCCCCCTCCTGCCTTAACCTTTGACCCTCGGCCTCATGCCTGCAGCCTGGGTCAGCTTGGCAGCACACGTGGGGGTGGGGGGACCATAGGTCCAGCCTGTGCCCAGCCCTGTGGCCCGAGGGTGTTTGTGCTGCACTGGAGGCCAGGCTCAGCCACTGGCCGGTGGGTGCTGGAGAAGGGTCACGTGCACGGGGAGTCGGGGCTCTTGGCCCCAGAAAGGCCTTTATGGTCCCTAGGAGAGGAGCCCAGGCGGCCGTGCCAGCCTGCCCAAGCCAAGCGGAGAGCCAGTGCCCCACAGTCCTGACCCCCTGCTGTCCCGGCCCTGGGCTCCGCCAGTGCCCCTCAGTCCTGACCCCTGTTC
>NW_020706524.1:0-1090 GCF_002925995.2 Terrapene triunguis
TGTTCTCCCGGCCCTGGGCTCCGCCAGTGCCCCTCAGTCCTGACCCCCTGCTCTCCCCCAGTGCCCCTCAGTCCTGACCCCCTGCTCCCCCAGCCCTGGGCTCTGCCAGTGCCCCTCAGGCCTGACCCCCTGCTCCCCCAGCCCTGGGCTCCGCACTCAGTACGTCTAGCACCTGTCAGCCCTCAGCTCCAGCACTCCCCGACTCGCCTCCCACGTGCTGGTCTGCTGATGCCCTCAAACTGACCGTGCAGCGCTCTCCACGGCTCCAGGGCCCATACCCCTCAGTCCTGACCTGCAGCCCCCTGCTAGGTGCTAGGGACGCCATGGAGGGACCTGGTGACCCCTGGGTGAGGGTGGGGGGTGGTCGTTCCACAGCACAGGCAATCTCAGCTTGGGGACAGGGAGAAGGAGCTCCCCATCTATCCATCCTTCCTCTACACACCCCTCCCCTTACACACCCCTCCATCCCCTTACACACACCCTCTATCCTTCCATCCCTCCCTTTACACACCCCTCCATCCTTCCCCTTATACAGCGCTCCATCCATCCATCCATCCCTCAACACACCCATCCATCCATCCCCATACACACCCCTCCATCCTCCTGTCACGGTCTCACAGATCGTGCCCACTCTTGGCCCCGTGCGGTCCGTGGCGGGTGCCCCTTTTAGTGAGACAGCCCTTCTCGGGGGTCCACTCTCTCTCGGGGTCAGGCCCCTCCACCTCCTGGAGCTGCACCTCTCTGAGCCTTAGCACGTCTGTCTCTGCCATGGGCCCCCTCAGGGAGTCCACTCGCTCTGGACCCCCGGGGCCTCCACCCCCAAAGGGGTTGATGCAACCCTGTTCTCGAGACCGGAGTGACTCTCAGCCAGCATGAAACAGGAGGGTTTATTGAGAGTTGAACACAGCACAGGAAACTCTCTGACCCTCAGGCCTGGCCTCCCTCAGCCCAGCACATCCCAGTCTCTCTGCCTCCAGGTGGGCTCTGCCTGCTCCCCCTCTCCAGCCCAGAGCCCCCCTCTCGCAGCTGGGCATCTGAGATCACCGGCCCCAGGCCCCGCCTCTGTCCATTGTCTTCCCTCCAGGTAAAC
>NW_020706525.1:0-1396 GCF_002925995.2 Terrapene triunguis
AGCGTTGCTGTGTGCTGTTAAACAGCTGCTGTGCCCTGCCCCAGAGGCGGTGGCCTTTCAGTGGTGGGTGAGACCTGCAGAGGCAGCTGCCATGGCACACCCCAGAAGAGGCTGGCTTTCGGTGATGAGAAGGGCTGTGAGCTGTCAGCTGGTAGCTGTAAGGCAGGCTGCCTCTGAACCCCCCACCCCGTCTTTCCTGCCAGGAGAGCCATGGGGGTGCTGATGTCCCGGCGCCAGACGGTGGAGCAGGTGCAGAAGGTCAGCCTGGCTGTCTCTGCCTTCAAGGACGGGCTGCGGGAGCGGCCCTCCGCCAAGCGCAAGGCAGACGCGTGGGGCGGGCGGCGGGGGACACTGGAGCACGTGGTGCAGGAGGTGCAGGAGGAGGAGGAGGAGAGACCGGAGGCCGCCGGCCCCTCGCAGACGCAGCGGGAGGAGAGCCGTGCCAACCGGGCAGCCTGGGAAAGGCTGCGGGACGGACGGGGCGTGGAGCCGGAGGAGTTCAACCGTGCCAACCGCTTCACTCCACCGGCCTTCGTCCGGCCCACGCGCGAGCTGCACGACGACGAGCCGCTGGAGATCAGCCTGGAGCAACGGGAGCAGGTGAGTGCTGGGGAGGCACCGGGCATGGAGATGGGGCAGCTCAGGTGGACACTTTAGAGGAACCGGCGTAACCTGCTCTCCCCGTCACTCCCCGGGCTGGGGCAGGCAGCAGCAGCCCGCGAGTGGGAAGGGGCAGGGGGCTCCCAGAGCTTGGGGCTGGCAGACGGACCCGCTGCTCCAAGGCAGGTCACATCCCCTCGTCTTGGGTGCCAGGGCCCAGCGGGTGACCATGCCGAGGTGGGAGATGCCGCTGGTGCTGCTGAAAGCCCCTGGCTGCCCCTCGGCGTGGGGAGACTGTCCGGGGGCTGCAGGCCCCACGCCCAGGGCACAAGTCACTGCAGAAATCACAGGCCATGGGAGGCTTGGCCCCCTCCTGCCTTAACCTTTGACCCTCGGCCACATGCCTGCAGCCTGGGTCAGCTTGGCAGCACACGTGGGGGTGGGGGGACCATAGGTCCAGCCTGTGCCCAGCCCTGTGGCCCGGGGGTGTTTGTGCTGCACTGGAGGCCAGGCTCAGCCACTGGCCGGTGGGTGCTGGAGAAGGGTCACGTGCACGGGGAGTCGGGGCTCTTGGCCCCAGAAAGGCCTTTATGGTCCCTAGGAGAGGAGCCCAGGCGGCCGTGCCAGCCTGCCCAAGCTGAGTGGAGAGCCAGGGCCCCTCAGTCCTGACCCCTGCTCTCCTGGCCCTGGGCTCCGCTAGGGCCCCTCAGTACTGACCCCCTGCTCTCCCGGCCCTGGGCTCCGCCAGGGCCCCTCAGTCCTGACCCCCTGCTCTCCCGGCCCTGGGCTCCGCCAG